>NW_024070209.1:4998279-5239664 GCF_014754425.2 Oryx dammah | reverse complement strand
GCGCCGGCGAGCGGGTGAGTGCGCTGGCCGCCGCCAGCCGCCCGGCCGGCCCCGAGGCGGGAGGGGGGGCGCCGGGAGCCCCGAGCCGGGGGCGGGCGGCGGGCGGGCGGCGGCCCCTCCGGCGCGGCCGGGATGCACCTTGAGCGGCGCCTTTCGTTGCAGCGCGCGGGCGTCCCGATCCTCGGCGGCGGCGGCGACGGCGGCGGCGGCCCTGACACCTCCCACCATGGACAGCTTCGACTTAGCCCTGCTCCAGGAATGGGACCTCGAGTCGCTGTGGTGAGTCCCTGTGCCCGCCGCTTGGGCGGGCGCGAGCGGCGAGGGGAGACTGTGGCGGCCAGCGCGCCCTCACCTGGGTCGGGGGTTCGGGCGACCAGCCACCGTGGGGGCGGGGAGGGTCCGGGGCGCCCGCCGCGCCGGCTCCTTCCCGTCTCCCCCAAGGGGAGGCCCGGCCGCCCGCTTGTCTTCTCGGCCCCGGTTCCCGTCTCCTCCCCACGGTGCTGTCAGCCCCCAGCCCGGGGGCCGGTGATCTGGGGAGCCAGGGGCAGAGCGCAGCCTTGATAATGCACCGATTTCTAGAACGTGTCACTAGTGCCGGGGATCCACCCCTCGGTTCCCCCACCCCGCCCCCGCACCTCTCACCTCCCTTCCCTCCATTTGCGCACCCCGTCGTTCACATCAGCGACCCCCTGGAGTTGAGGCTGCTGCCAAGCGCCCTTAGAGGATGCTCCAGCCTCCCGCCTGTCTGCGCCGGGTCCTGGCGGCCGCAGCCTTTCTATCTCTCCCACCCACTCCCACCCGAGATGGAAAGTGAACCCGAGGACAGTGGGGCGAGTGCTTCTCCGTGCGGGAATTCCGGAGGCCCTGGCCTTGGGAGACTCATTTCCTCGAGGTTCGCAATCCCGTTGGGCTCTTTCTTCACACCTCGCCTGGCCACACTCCTCCTGTCCCCGCTCCAGCCCACTGGCGCCCCGTGTGTCCCTTTATTCCGCGCTCACGGCTCGCAGCTTGGGGAGCGGGCGGCCTGGCGGTAGCCCTCGGGGTTCTGTGGCTCGGGCTCCTCACATTGCGGAGCTGCTGTAGGTAAAGCGCCGCTGGAAACAGTTTAATTCTAGTTTCGGGTGTGTTAAAAATCCCATTGGCTGCTTCCACATCCCTCTTATCCACCGCCTCCCCCATCTCCTAAATGTTTCCAACCAGCCCTATTCAGGTGGTAAAATTACTGCCTTCATATTCCTGGAGGAACTTGTGTTATGTTTAATATTTACGGAATGAACATCTGTGGAACAAGCATATTAACTGCATTCTGTTCTGCCTCTGGAAATCGCTTATTGTAGAGCTGAGGTTTGGTTCCCCCCATCCCTTTTCTTCTTTAATTCAGTAAAGAGTTCACATGTGTCTAAAACTGCAAGTGGTGTGCACATGAATATGCAGTGTGCAATTTTAAAGCTAAACTGCTGTTTGATTTATAGACCATATAGATGATTTGTGGATATGTGTATGTTTCCCTTGCTTCATGCTTCCAGGGACTACTCTGTCTAAAACCAGGTGTAACTAACTAAACTGGACACAAAGCTAGTGCATTACCAGTTTCTTATAAAAGATACAGGGATGAGTAAGTGCAGCTTGCTCTGCATAATGCTGACACCTATAAAATACACAAGGATGGGCCCTAATGTAATAAAAGTTTTATATATTACACTGGAAACTTCAAAGAGTCAGTGTAAAAAGAATATGAAACATGTTATTACTCTATAAAAGTCGCTAATTACTGTGTTGTTGCTTCTGGGGTTATTTCAGTCTTTCATTTATAGATACTTATTACTTTACAGGTTTACACTTTGAAATGTTGGTTTCTGGCACAAATTCAGTAGGTTCGGAGATAGAAACTGTGCTTTAAAAATGACTTTTGCTTTTAAAAGGCAGTTTTTCAGTCAAAGGAAAGAACTTTTTGTTTTGGTAGGTTTGTAGGCTTCTTGTCTGCTTGCTGACTCAAAACTGAAGCCCCCTTATGACTCTTACAAGGGATATTTTGAAATTATCAGTCATAATCTGTGACTTTTCCAGAACATGCCTAAGCTCTCTTTTCCTCTGCATCTTTACTTTCTGGCTGAGTTACCGGGAGCACAGTTACACAAAAAATGTCTGTTGAATTGACTTGAAATTTACATTAGCTACAGTACTTTTATTATTTAAAAAAATTAAAAAATAAGCGTTTTTTTTTTAAAGTTGCTGTACATGCAGTCAGATTTTAATCAATCCGTCAGTTTCTCTTTGGCTTATGAAACTGTGCAGGCTTTCTTGATTAAAACATAGTAAAACAGTTTGGCTTGACTGAGGGAGCATTTCTAGTTTGCAGACGAAGAAGTTACATCTTCTAAGAGCTTATATATTTCTGATCAGTTAAAGCGAAACCAAACTCCTTAAGTATACATTTCTAACATGGAATGGATGCTATTTTCTAACTCAGTTTTACGGTTTACTTTTACATTTTTCTGTTTTTAAGTTTATGGTTTACTTTTAAGCTTATAGGTGACCCCAAATAACTAACATTTGAGTACTTTCTGTGGGTCAGAATATTTTCATATCCATTGTTTCCTTACTTGAATCTCACAACAATCCCAGAAGTGGTAAGTGGTGGTAGTCCCATTCTACAGATAAGGAAATAGAGGACTTGAACTGTAGAATGACTTTACTGAGACCATTAAACAAATGACAGCAGAATTTTTAAACCAACATTTACCAGACACTTAGCCAGACATGCTCTAAGTACAGTGCACATACTTAGCATCTTTAAACTCTTTTCTAAGTACATTACATGTCTTAGCTCATTTAATTTTCACGACAACCTTAGGGAACAACCAAGTACTGTTTTTATTCCCAGTTTACAGATTGGGAAATTGAGGGTTGGGAAGATTAGCTGACCTGCTCAAGGTCACACATCTAGAAGTGGAGGAGCCGTGTTTGAACCAAACATTAATTTCAAAGCTCAACTTTCCTGATTTTAAATCCAGTGTATTTTCTAAAGTATTGCAGATGTATTACCATTTTATGAGGGCAGGTCTGGAATTTGTTACAAAACAGAATCTTGATGAAGATTCTGATATAATATTAAAGAAAGAGAAGGTCAGAGCCCTTAATTATATTACTTTAAAATTAAAGATTTGAAAACAAAATACCATGATTTAGGACGTTTACATCTGCTGCCCTATTTGAATTAGCTTATAAAATGTGTATAAATTTAAAATAGAGTCCACTAAAACTTTCTTTCTTTAATCCCTTTTAGGAAAACACTGTTCTTTAGGGGGGAGGGTGGGGGTGGAGAAGGTACTAAGGCAAAAGAGGATGGGATTTTAACAAACAGTGTTTTCACTGCTGGACATCATTTTCCAATAAAACAAATTTGAGTTTATTGGTTGTGACTGTGCCTTTGAACCTGAGCTGGCTTAGTCTAGTGGTCACTGAAAGCATCCCCAAATGACTGCAGAGACAATATGAAGTAAAGAGCCCAGTACTGTTGAATTTAATCTCCTCTGCTTCCTTGAACACCCTTTCCCCTCCTCCCCTCCCCTCCAGAAACCCCCATTCTTTTTTTTTCAAGTTGGGGGGGGGGGGTGCGGAGATTTTGAACCTGAATCAGCCAGATAGCAGTTTCAGTTTTTCTTTTCAGCCTTAAAGTTGAGAAGGGCTGCCCTTATTCCCGCTGCTACTTCCCATTTCTGGTCTGAAGCAGGAGTGGAGAGTTTGGAGCAGGTGAAGGCATGCATCCTGTGCCCAGCTCCCTAGCTTCGTTCTTAGAGCTGAGTCCCTGAAGAGCTGGGGATTCAGTAAGTTTACAGGGGCAGATGCCTAGAGGAGCCGAGCCCCTTCTCAAACTCCACCTCTGTCCCCTCTGTCCCCTCTTCTTCCAGTTCTCCACGAGCTTTTCATTAGCTGCTGGGCATGTACGCCATTCCTCAGGGCCTTTAAAATAAAGACCATCGCTTTGAATGGCGTAACAGTTGCTTTCATTTATTCACTTAACACATTGTATTGATCATCTCTTAAAGAGAAGAGCTTGTGCTGGTTACCACAGGGAACGCAGAGAAGAGTAAACCGTGAGTGGTGCGTGTTATTGTCTAGTGGAGATGAGACAAGTACACACATATAAAAGGAAGGCTTCAACACTGGTGATTCCGAAGTGAAAAAGACCATATTTGAGACTAGAGTAGGTGGGTGGTGGAGGAGGGAAAGAGGAGAAATCGAGTTTAAAAAAAAGGCTTCCGTGGAAAAGGTGGCCTTTGAACTAAGCCTTGAAAGATGAATGGGATTTTTACAGACGGTGGGGGTGGGGTATTGAGAGGACATAGCGGCATCTTGGGCAAAGAAAGAACTGGAACAAAGGCTTTCATGGTGTCTCTGAAAGATCCTTTTATGAGTCATGGTGGAATTACCTATACCAAGTATTTCAAAGATTCAGAACTCTGTAATCATGACGTGCTTTCAGTGACCGAGATAAGCTTTCCACACTGAACTTAAGTCAAAATTGTATCTAATCTCCCTTAAATATAGACACATGTTAGTTACTGGGGAGAAAGTCTGTTGGAATAAAATAGGAAATATTCAGATCCCTCTCTCCTGCTCCTCTGCCCCATAGCTTCACATGGCCCAGAATCCATTTCTTTGGGTTCCAATAGGCATTCTACTTTATATTCTTTCCAAGTGGAACCTTTGAAGTTGTAATGAATGGATCATATCATGCTCATCGGTTTGTTCAGTGAGCATTCGGCAGCCTCTAGGTTAGGTGTCAGAGAGCAGTTGCTTTCACAGGTTTTCTGCTGTGACTCACAGTAGCAAGTATGTTTAACACCGCAACCTACCACACCATTCGTGTGCACACAGACTCATAACTGAAACAAGTGTCACAAATAACACTTGCCCGCATTATGGGAGATGTACTTCAGTATTTTATATTCTATTTTTTAAAAATTTCCTATCCATGGGTTGAAACCTGTAGTTTAGGAGGAAAAAAAAAAAAACCTACTGTAGTAATTCAAAGGAAAGTGGATTTGTAGGGAACTTGAAGGAGAATAAGCCATCCAGATCAGTATTTGCTATAGGAAGAAGCTGAGGCTGCCCTGTTGCGGGGGAGGCAGGTTTCCTTGGTGGCTCCAGCGTCAAGACCTCGCCTGTCAAAGCAGAGACTTGAGTTCTATCCCTGGGTCGATAAGATCCCCTGGGTTGAGAAGGAAATGGCAGCCCACTCCAGGATTCTTGCCTGGGAAATCCCAAGGACAGAGGAGCCTGGGGGCTACAATCCATGGGGTCACAAAAGAGTCCGGAGACAACTAAGCGGCCGAGCAACCACAACAAGGGTAGGGGAAGAGACCTTTAGGGCAGAGGGGCCTTGAAAGGCATCCTGGAGAAGTGGACTTTCAGAAGGAGAAGGTGAAAGGAGGAAAGTCCATATGGAGGGAAGGTTGTGACTAGAAATAAGGAGGGAATAAAGCGTGGAGCTTGTTGGATGAAGTTATTAACTATTAATAACTCAGCTGGGGATGGACTGCACCCCTCTAGGGGGACGGGGAGCCAAGCGGAGGAGCCACTAACCACGTAGTCTCCATGTCGAAGGCTTCCCAGGAGCGCCGGCGGGCCTCTTTGGTTGTCTTAAAAACCAATCACCTTCTTCCAGGCCTCCTTAGGCTCCCCCCATGAGGGGTCAGAAAGCAGCCCCTCATTCCTGATATTGACCCTCAGCCCTTTCCTCTAGCTCCAACAAAGCAAACATTTTCAGGCCTCTCCCCACTCCTGTATAGTTGGCGGCACTTTATCAGAAGGAGAGGCGAAACTGGTACCCAGCACCTCCACTGGGCGTGGCCTGAACCCCAGGCGTGCTGGAGCCCATCGGTCCAAAGCAGTCCTGTTGGCTGCGCTCCTTCTCATTGGCTGAAGGTGGAGGATGGTTGGCTGCGGGGCCCATCATTGGCCCAGAGCACGCATGCACAGAGCGTGGAAAAGGGCCTCCCCAGGTGCAGGGAAGAGAAAGTTTACAGCAGAGTGGCTGCCAGGGCCGGGGCTGGTGGCCAGTGAGAGGTGGGAATCAGAGCAATGCTGAGCGCGGAAGCTGAGGGGTGCATCCCTTTGTGGTTCCGTGAGTGGTGTATCTTGGAGGAAGCCAGGGTGGGGTGGTTGGGGAGACTGATTAATCAGGGCGCTGAAGCTGAGGACCCAGTTTTTCAAACTGGGTGTCAGGATGATGGGGAGGATGCGCGCTGGATGTGCAGACGAGCTTTAACCAAGGGTTTTAACCAAGTGCCTTTTGATGACGATGAAAATGAGTCTTGTGTGTGAGGAAATGATTCCTTCCTGTGTTCCAGATTCTCTTCTGTGAAAATGTAGGAGGGTTATAAAATGCTAAAAGTCTATTTCGGGAGAATGTCCTTGTGAACCAGAATGGATCTAATCAATGGCACTTTAAATTTAGCAACTTGAACGAGGCCCTTTGGCATTATTTTGGTTAAAATAACAGTCAAGAAAAAACTCCCTAAAAATGAAATGCGGGATTTTTTTTTTTTTTTTTTTGAGTGGGGGGGATAAAGCTTTGGTGGCAAAATCAGGGCCATAAAAGATGATTTTAATATCATTTAATGATAACATAATGTTTCCTTATTTTGTTTCAAAGTGGAACCCATAAAACTTATTTTAGTGTTGCCTTTTCTCTTTTGTTTGGGAAGTTAATTGAGGTTTCTGAATTCAGCTGGCTCCAACCTTGCTTTCTGTTTGGCCCTGGGCAGCTCAGGATCTTTCTCATTTCCTATTCTCAGTCTTGTTTAATCACTTATAAAATGACGGCACTTATACCGGCCTACCTCATAAGGTTGTGATGTTAAGTAATGAAAGTGTCAATTGCTTCGTGAATGCCACACGCAGTTCTTTTATACCCTTTACTTCCTTCAAAATGTCTCTTTATCATAAACAGGGAAGGATACAGAAAGGTCACGTTGGGTCAGGTCATCCATCTGGTGCAGAGTTCTGTCCCCGGCAGTAGGACCCAGGGACCTTTTTGAGTAGAGGTCAGGAGTTTTTCTTAGTTGTACATCACGGTTGAACAGACAAATATGTCCTTACTTACAGTTGTACTAGTAACGTGTAGATATATTAACCATT
Organism: Oryx dammah; assembly: GCF_014754425.2. Lineage (NCBI taxonomy): Eukaryota > Metazoa > Chordata > Mammalia > Artiodactyla > Bovidae > Oryx > Oryx dammah. The sequence continues at coordinate 5,232,518 of NW_024070209.1, read as the reverse complement.
ACATAATCTTTGATGTTTCGCTGAGAATGTATTGAATTACCACCCATTACATCAAATGACTTCATTTGGCTCTGTGGGTCTCATTAAATTATGTCAGGCTAATCATAATTTAGTTTCAGTAAAAACAGAATAACACAGTTATACCAGGATGAGAGGGTACCACACCATCCGAGGAGCTTAATGGGTTTTAGTCTATGGAAACGAAATACCTGGGGACGTGAAATACCTGGGGATATGATAGGGGCTCTGAGTGTTCCCAGGTAGTTTACTGGGTTGTCCAAGGATGTCATTAAGGTCCGTGGGTGTGAGTGACAAGGCTGTCTCAGAGAGTATCGATGACCTGTCCCTGCCAGGGACTTTGTAGGACGAGTTTCCAGAGTAAGTGGACTGGCAGCAGGAAGTTATCTCTGAGTCCTTCCAGCTTCACAGTTCTATGATCATTCCTATCACATGCGAGCAGGAATCAAAGAGAGCCATAGTCATTCATTGAGTTCACTTGTGTATTTTGCAATTTCTCTACTCACATGTGGAGAAGGGCGTGGAGGGTACTCAGGCTTCTTCGCATTAATTTCTTCCCAGGAGGCTCGTTGTTAGCCGAGGTAGACAACGGTGGCTGTAATTTGGTGAACACACTAACATAGCAACTCAGTTTACAGCTATGTGCTTAACTTGAACTGAAATAATTTTATTTTTCCTCTTTTTATGGACAGGAAATTATTTTCTGAAAATCCTCTGGAGGTTGTCATGGGAGTCTGTTAGTCTTAGGTAAATTTTTCTTGTCATACCTGCGCTGTTTACCTGAGGTATGAAGTGACAGACCAAATTTTCTGTCAGCGTTCATTGAAATGATAATTAGTTACCTGGCCATTTAGATAGAAAAAGGCTATATTCGTCAACCATCAGGAGTTCTGGGGAAATAATCTGTCTACTTTTGTTTTAGAATTTCAAGATATATTTATTTTTCTATAAAATGTATCTTGAGGAAGAAAAGACTTAGGGCTTAGAAAATAGTTTTGCAGTACAAAGGTCCATATAGTTACCTGTCACTCAGGCCAGAGCCTCTCAGGCTACCTGTATCCAGATAACTTGTATCTCGATAAAATGTAGATTCTGATTTAATAGGTGTAGATTCTGATTTAATAGGTGCAGGGCAGGGTTGGCAGTGTTGTTCAGACACTCAGTCGTGTCTGATGCTTTGGGACCCCGCTGCAGCACACCAGGTTTCCCTGGTAGGGTTAGGAGTCTGCAGTTTTAATCAGCTCCCAGATAGAACTGCTGGTCCTTAGACCAAACCTTGAGTAGCAAGAAGTAAAAGAATAAACATTCCTTTGAAAAGAAGCTCTTTAAAAATTTTGCATCATCTTCTTTTTTGTTTTGAGAAGGCTGTGCATAATAACAATTCCACAGTGCTGGGAGGTTACATTTTGATGCAGCATTTATTTTATTTTTGTGAGTCTTCCTAATACAATTTTGATGAGTGAGGGGGTGGTTAATTGTATCCTAGTTGGGGTATAGTGGGAAATAAACATAAAAACCTAAGTAAACAAAGTTTATAATAAATAGGCTAATCACTTTCTATAGCTTTACAGTTCTTGTCAACCCTTCAGAGACAGAATCCTTCTGCATTAAGAGACAGGGCTTAGAGTGACTGGATTTAGAATTTTACGAATACTCTGTGTTTCTTGGGAACCTCACAAACGTTCCTGTAGGTGCCCAGGACTCAGACCAAATGATCCCATTCTCTTTAGGAAGAAACTAGGGGTAGGGTGGTGCAGGGAGGTGGCAGTGATAGGGGAGGGGGTAACTATTTGCAGAATTACTGCACTACCCTGTGGCCATAGCTGCAAACTGCACCTTTCCTAGTGTCCTGAAAGAAATCACAGCTCAGCTCCAGGTGGAACCCATGGTGGGCTCAGAGCCTCTGGGGGGACCTTCCCTCACTCAGCAGAGTGCCCAAGTCCATTAGGCAGTCAGACTTAGCTGCTGTTTAGCCATGTTTAATTTCCAGTCCTGTTTCATTAGAAAAATAAGTGCAGATGAGACTGATTATGTGAGTAAATACAGCACAGTTGACTTTGAGTGTACTGTGAGCTTGGCGGGAAATTTATTTACTTTCTCTTCTTAATGAGGGTTTGTGTGCATGCACACACATACACACACACAGATTTTCGTTCTCTGAGATAGGCATGGAAGACTGTAGCTGATAGGAGCAAGCCAGATTGGGCTATAGCAATTGTGACTATTTCAGATTTGGAAGACAGAGCTGACTTTTCAGGAATGATAGTGACTAGTTTAAATTGTGCAGCCTGGAGACACATGTGACCCCCTCAGAGGAAGTGCTCACCATTGCTTTTAGCCTGTTGTTTGAGGCAGCACTTTGTGTTTGTGCTTTTAGTGGCTGGAATATTGCCTTCTACCTCATAATCCATTGTTATCCAATTGCATTTAACCATTTCCTGTAGTAGGCAACATTAGATTCTGTGTAACTTCTTCAGATAGGGAATAAGTGTGAAAGAAACAGCTGCCCCCAGGCATGGAGACAGATCAGACCCAGCAGAAGGAAGCAGGGGTTTGGTTATTGCTTAGATTTATACTGTTATCATCAAATTAATGTATTTCCTCTCACTTTGGAGAAAACATTATTTAATGACTATCAATAATGATACAGATAACGGAATAGCCAGGTGATTTGCACAGCTTCCCCAGTCAAGGAGGAGAGGCTCTCAGAGTCAGTGGTTTGCTGTGTTGGATCCTCAGTGGAAACAGTGACAGATTTTATTTTCTTCGGCTCCAAAATCACTGTGAATGGTGACTGCAGCCACAAAATTAAAAGATGCTTGCCCCTTGGAAGAAAAGCTATGACAAACCTAGGCAGCATATTAAAAAGCAGAGACATTACTTTGGTGACAAAGGTTTGTATACTCAAAGCTACAGTTTTTCCAGTAGTCATGTACAGATATGAGAGTTGAATGATAATGAAGGCTGACCAAGAAGAATTGATACTTTCAAATTTTGGTGCCGGAGAAGACCCTTGAGAGTCCCTTGGACTGCAAGGAGATCAAAGCAGTCAATCCTAAGGAAATCAATCCTGAACACTCATTGAAAGGGCTGATGCTGAAGCTGAAGCTCTAATACTTTGGCCACCTGAAGAGCCGACTCATTAGAAAAGACGCTGACGCTGGGAGAGATTGAAGGCAGGAGAAGGGGGCAAGAGAAGATGAGATGCTTGGATGGCATTGCCGACTCAATGGGCATGAGTTTGAGCAACTCCTGGAGATAGTGAAGGACAGGGAAGCCTGGCCTGCTGCAGTCCATGGGGTCGCAAAGGGTCCGAAATGACTTACTGACTGAGCAACAAACAATAACAGCAAGAAGAAGCACCCAACTGTTCCTTTGGAATAAAAAAAGCAATTGATAGTGGTCAGCTAAATTCTGAACTTTGGCTATGTAATTCCGAATTGGGGCTTGACTGACGAGATAGGCTGGCCTGTCTCTGCAGTTCACTGAAATAGAGGCTCAGGATCCAGAATGCGTTGGTCCATCCACTTTCTGAAATGTGCCACTTAGCCCCTCTTGTGGTCCACAGCAGCAGTGGAAATGAGGATTCCTTGGATGGGAGGGTGTAACTTTAGAGACCCTCTGAGCCAAGTATGTAAGCTGTCTGTCATCCTGAGGGAGCAGGCTGTAGTATCAGCAGTGATGGGGAAACATACCTCTTCAACAACCCCCGTATGGTAACAGTTTTCTTTCTTTGGTGGAAAATTGAACAGTTAATAGCTGTATGGCTGTGTTGTATGGCTGGCTGTGGAAGTTCAGCATGAAGCCTTTGCCTGGCTCCCATTGTCTGAGCTCATGTTGGGGTGAGGAGGGAACATCTATGCTATTCCCAAGCACCCTGATCATCTGCTGGTCTTAATATTGGCACTCGGGGCAGATGTTGCCTGCAGAGGTTGCTGAGTCCTTCTCAGAATCACCTCCATGTGCCAGAGTGGGCTCAGCTGGACTCTCCTGTGTGTGTGTGTTTTCATCAAAGGTAGATCCCTCCCTAGAATATGGTATGGCTTCCTCTGAGAACTAAATCTTTTAGGTGACTTTCCTTTAGAGTGTGTTTTTCAGTAAGTAGACTTTAATCTTTTAGTACGAGCAGAGTATCTGAGAAAAGTATCTTATGGGAAAGCAGTGAATTTTACATACCACTTTAGTCCCCGCCTCTCCCCTCCCACCCCGCAAGTTGAATGAAAACTTCAAGGCTGAGTTAACAAGTTCTGAATATGGAAATTAAATATTTATAGTAGAAAAAGAAAGTATGGTAATTTCATTTCTACTATTTAGGTAGATAATTCGTTACATAAATTGATTTCTATTCTTTTCTTTACTGTTATCCCTCAGCAGGATAAAAGTAATGTTTTAACGTCCTGAAATAGGATATACAATAATCTAAGACAATATGTATGCCTAAGCTGCTCTTCATATCCCTCTTTCTCTAGATTTATAGGTTTCTGGATTGAGATTATTAAGCCAGACACAGAAATAAGCACCACATTTTTAGCCCTTGGTGTTTGTGTACTTAAGCTTCAAACAGATTATTTCAAATAATCTCAGTAGTGTTTGTACCTGTTTTAATAGGGAACCCAGTGGAGTACATAAAAGAGTACCCTCTCCATTATGGAGTTTTAGGGAAGAGTTCCTGGGGAAAGTGACATCCAGTTTGAGTTTTGAAGGATGAATTGGAGGTAGGCTAGGAGAAGAGGGCTGCAGGTGCAGTAAGGTAAGTGCGGTAGAGAGCTGCAGGGCAGTGTGTTGTGACGGTCGCTGTGACAAGTGCAGGTGGGTTGTGGGTCTGAAGCGTTCCAGGTAGGGAGCAGCAGGAGGGGAGGTTGGGGTGCGAGGGCCCCACATGGCATTTCAGTGAGCTTAGACATTGTCCAGTAGGCCGGGGACTGCTGTGTGACCAGGGGAGCAAAACGGTCCCACTTATATTGTATTATTATTTCTAGAAGGCATTTGGCAGGAGTGAGTCTGGGGGCCGTGATGGGCCATGTCTGGAGGATCAGGTCAGGTAGGAAGGATAGAGGGAACAGAAGGACTAGAGAACCTGTAGGGAATTACGTGGAAATTTTGCTGATTGACTTGTTAGGGGAATAAGGGAGACTGGGTCGGGGGCTGCGGCAAATATAGGAGGAGGAGCAAGCTGAGTGGGGCAGATGGAGTGTCTGGATCTTAAAATGTTCCATTTGAAATCCCTGCGGACCATCCAGGTAGAGTTGCCTGAAGTAAGTTTGCTGTGTGGTAGTGACCTTTTGAAAAAAGGCAAGGACAAAATAAATATTTGGGAGTTATCATTATATAGGTGCTAGCGACAGTCATATAATTGGACAGGATTACCTAGGAAGAGGGAGGGGAGAATACGTTGGCTGAGAACCCAGAGGAGCAGTGGGTTGGAAGGCAGTCTGGGCAGGAGGTTGAAGAAATCATCAGAGAGATGGAAGCTGGGAGAGAGTGGGTCATGGTTGGTTGCTTTATTTTACAGAAATATAGTTGATTTACAGTGCTGTGTTAATTTCCGCTGTGCAGCAGAGTGATTCACTTATCAGTTCAGTGCAGTTCAGTCGCTCAGTCATGTCCGACCCTTTGCAACACCATGAATTGCAGCACGCCAGGCCTCCCTGTCCAACACCAACGCCTGTAGTTCACTCAAACTCACATTCATCGAGTTGGTGATGCCATCCAGGCATCTCATCCTCTGTCGTCGCCTTCTCCTCCTGCCCCCAATCCCTCCCAGCATCACAGTCTTTCCCAATGAGTCAACTCTTCGCATGAGGTACTGGAGTTTCAGCTTTAGCATCATTCCTTCCAAAGAAATCGCAGGGTTGAGCTCCTTCAGAATGGACTGATTGGATTTCCTTGTAGTCCAAGGGACTCTCAAGACTCTTCTCCAACACCACAGTTCAAAAGCATCAATTCTTCGGCGCTCAGCTTTCTTCACAGTCCAACTCTCACATCCATACATGACCACTGGAAAAACCATAGCCTTGACTAGATGAACCTTTGTTGACAAGGTAATGTCTCTGCTTTTGAATACGCTATCTAGGTTGGTCATAACTTTCCTTCCAAGGAGTAGCATCTAATTTCATGGCTGCAGTCACCATCTGCAGTGATTTTGGAGCACCCAAAAACTAAGTCTGACACTGTTTCCACTGTTTCCCCATCTATTTCCCATGAAGTGGTGGGACCAGATGCCATGATCATAGTTTTCTGAATATTGAGCTTTAAGCCAACTTTTTCACTCTCCTCTTTCACTTTCAACAAGAGGCTTTTTAGTGCCCCTTCACTTTCTGCCACGAGGGTGGTAATCATCTGCATATCTGAGGTTATTGATATTTCTCCCGGCAATCTTGATTCCAGCTTGTGCTTCTTCCAGCCCAGCATTTCTCATGATGTACTCTGCATATAAGTTAAGTAAGCAGGGTGACAATATACAGCCTTGACGTATTCCTTTTCCTATTTGGACCCAGTCTGTTGTTCCATGTCCAGTTCTAACTGCTGCTTCCTGACCTGCGTACAGGTTTCTCAAGAGGCAGGTCAGGTGGTCTGGTATTCCCAGCAATTTCAGAATTTTCCACAGTTTATTGTGAGCCACACAGTCAAAGGCTTTGGCATAGTCAATAAAGCAGAAGTAGATGTTTTTTGGAACTCTCTTGCTTTTTTGATGATCCAGTGGATGTTGGCAGTTTGATCTCTGGTTCTTCTGCCTTTTCTAAAACCAGCTTGAGCATCTGGAAGTTCAGAGTTCACGTATTGCTGAAGCCTGGCTTGGAAAATTTTGAGCATTACTTTACTAGCGTGTGAGATGAGTGCAATTGTGCGATAGTTTGAGCATTCTTTGACATTGCCTTTCTTTGGGATTGGAATGAAAACTGACCTTTTCCAGTCCTGTGGCCACTGCTGAGTTTTCCAAATTTGCTGGCATATTGCATGCAGCACTTTCACAGCATCATCTTTCAGGATTTGAAACAGCTCAACTGGAATTCCATCACCTCCACTAGCTTTGTTCGTAGTGATGCTTTCTAAGGCCCACTTGACTTTGCACTCCAGGATGTCTGGCTCTAGGTGAGTGATCACACCATCGTGATTATCTGGATCGTGAAGATCTTTTTTGTACAGTTCTTATGTGTATTCTTGCCACCTCTTCTTAATATCTTCTGCTTCTGTTAGGTCCATAAAATGTCTGTCCTTTATCGAGCCCATCTTTGCAAGAAAAGTTCCCTTGGTATCTCTAATTTTCTTGAAGAGATCTGTAGTCTTTCCCATTCTGTTGTTTGCCTCTATTTCTTTGCATTGATTGCTGAGGAAGGCTTTCTTATCTCTTCTTGCTATTCTTTGGAACTCTGCATTCAGATGCTTATATCTTTCTTTTTCTCCTTTGCTTTTCACTTCTCTTCTTTTCACAGCTATTTGTAAGAACTCCCCAGACAACCATTTTGCTTTTTTGCATTTCTTTTCCATGGGGATGGTCTTGATCCCTGTCTCCTGTAGAATGTCACGAACCTCATTCCATAGTTCATCAGGCACTCCATCTATCAGATCTAGTCCCTTAAATCTATTTCTCACTTCCACTGTATAATCATAAGGGATTTGATTTAGGCCATACCTGAATGGTCTAGTGGTTTTCCCTACTTTCTTCAATTTAAGTCTGAATTTGGCAATAAGGAGTTCATGATCTGAGCCACAGTCAGCTCCCGGTCTTGTTTTTGCTGACTGTATAGAGCTTCTCCATCTTTGGCTGCAAAGAATATAATCAATCTGACTTCGGTGTTGACCATCTGGTGATGTCCATGTGTAGAGTGTTCTCTTGTGTTGTTGGAAGAGGGTGTTTGCTATGACCAGTGCGTTGTCTTGGCCAAACTCTATTAGTCTTTGCCCTGCTTCATTCCGCATTCCAAGGCCAAATTTGCCTGTTACTCCAGGTGTTTCTTGACTTCCTACTTTTGCATTCCAGTCCCCTACAATGAAAAGGACATCTTTTTGGGGTGTTAGTTCTAAAAGGTCTTGTAGGTCTTCATAGAACCGTTCAACTTCAGCTTCTTCAGCATTACTGGTTGGGACATAGACTTGGATTACTGTGATATTGAATGGTGTGCCTTGGAAACGAACAGAGATCATTCTGTCATTTTTGAGATTGCATCCAAGTACTGCATTTCGGACTCTTTTGTTGACCATGATGGCTACTCCATTTCTTCTAAGGGATTCCTGCATGCAGTAGTAAATGTAATGGTCATCTGAGTTAAATTCACCCATTCCAGTCCATTTTAGTTTGCTGATTCCTAGAATGTCAACGTTCACTCTTGCCATCTCCTGTTTGACCACTTCCAATTTGCCTTGATTCATGGACCTAACATTCCAGGTTCCTATGCAATATTGCTCTTTACAGCATTGGACCTTGCTTCTATCACCAGTCCCATGCACAACTGGATATAGTTTTTGCTTTGGCTCCATCCCTTCATTCTTTCTGGCGTTATTTCTCCACTGATCTCCAGTAGCATATTGGGCACCTACCGACCTGGGGAGTTCCTATCATTCTGCCTTTTCATACTGTTCATGGGGTTCTCAAGGCAAGAATACTGAAGTGGTTTGCCATTCCCTTCTCCAGTGGACCACATTCTGTCAGACCTCTCCACCATGACCTGCCCATCTTGGGTGGCCCCACAGGGCACGGCTTAGTTTCATTGAGTTAGACAAGGCTGTGGTCCGTGTGATCAGAATGACTAGTGTTCTGTGATTATGGTTTCATTGTGTCTGCCCTTTGATGCCCTCTCACAACACCTGCCATCTTACTTGGGTTTCTCTTACTTTGGACGTGGGGTATCTCTTCACTGCTGCTCCAGCAAAGCGCAGCCGCTGCTTCTTACCTTGGAGGAGGGGTATCTCCTCACTGCCCTCCCTCCTGACCTTGAACATGGAGTAGCTCCTCTCGGCCCTCCTGCGCCCGCGCAGCCACCGCTCCTTGGACATGATTCAGTTATACGTGTGTATATATTTAGTTCTTATTCTTTTCCATTATGGTTTGGCATACAATGTTGAATATAGTTCCCAGTGCTATACGACAGGATCTTGTGGTTTGAAACTGAAACTGTTAGTCGCTTAGTTATGTCTGACTCTTTGCAACCCTATGGACAGCAGCCCGCCAGGCTCCCCTGCCCATGGGATTCTCCAGGCAGGAATACTGGAGTGGGTTGCTATTTCCTTCTCCAGGGGATCTTCCTGACCTAGGGACTGAACCCGGGTCTCCTGCATTGCAGGCAGGTAGATTCTTTACCATCTGAGACACTTTGTGGATTATCCATCCTGTATATACTAGTTTGCATCTGTTCCCACAGTCCATCCTTCCCTCTCCTTGCTTGTCCCAGTGGGCAGCTGCTTTGGAGGAGTCGCCTAATGTGAGGAGGTTGGGGTGCTTTTTTGATTCAGAAGGAATTGGATGAGGCTACATTGCCAGGAAAAATTAGTGGACTTTTCTCATGGTGAACTGTTGAACACGGATTATTAAAAACGTTTTCAAACAGACAAGACTGACAAAGTCAGGTGCCCTGGGATGTTGCTCTGACATTTAACAGCAGGATCTCCTTGGAAGGGTGCTCATCAGCCCATTTGGCCTCGGGGTTTCTTGGTTTTTCTTCATAAGGAAGTGCAGTGAGCCCTTTACATGTTCGGTAGCTCGATTAATCTTCCTCACCTGGGAGGCCAGTTCTGTTATTCCCAATTTTATAGAGAAGGAAACAGTACCTTGCCCAAAGCGCCGCAGACAGTGCAGGCAGAGCTAGGGGTTTAGCCCAGGTGGTCTGGCTCCAGGGTCCTTCCTTGTGGCCGTTATCCTGTCGGAAGTTATCTCAGTATCTCTGAATGACAGGCTTAGAGGATATGGGTCCTGAGGTCCCTTCTGACGTTATTTGTAATTTACATGTGTACGCATATACATGTGAGTGTGGTCTCCAACAGGACAATAAGGTATACATGGGGAAACATCTTGAGATTTACTTTCAGCTTTTTAATTCAGGATGAATAATATACTGTGCCCAATTATTGTATATTTCAGATAAACGTAATTCTAATCAAACAGGCTTTCCTATGCTAGGATTGTCTGGAATTCATTGTCATTTTAGGTACTGCTCTTTTTGTCAGCATTTCAAACATATAAAAACTTTGTATCCTCATAAAACCACTAATTTGACAAGTTTTATGGATGAAGAAAATGGTCACAACTGTTCACCCCAGCTGGTGCAGTCTACCCCAACACCTAAATGTAATTTTATTAATAAAAATAATGATACAGTAGACAAGTTAGTAAAACTGTCTTATGAAAGTAATTTGAAACTGTGTAAGTGATTCTTTTTCATGCGGAGTTTCTTGTAGTTTCTTCTTAGTTTCTACATAAAGACAGACAGTCTCTTCAAGCTCTGTTACTGCTTCTATAAAAAGTGTTACCTTGATGACATGGAAAGAGTAAATAGGCTTAATTTGTGTCACAAGATATTTGGGTAAAGTAAAGTTAATAGATCCTTGGCATAAGGAATTGTGACATGTTGAAACAGGTGTCAAAAATAACTTTGAATGCCTCCTTTAAAAATCCTTGAATAAGACAGTTTAAATTTTAAGGAAAAAAATCTGCTTGGCTGATAAAATTCCAGAACACTGCCGTTTGATAACGGGAAGGGCAGAGGTTTGGAGCCAGCATGTGGTGGGTTCTGACTATGCCATTTACAAGGTGTACTACCTTGGACTAGTACCCTAACTTCTCTATTTCCTAACCTCAGTTTCCTCATGTATAAAATAGGCAATAATGCCTATGCAACTGATTTGCTATGCAGATTAAATAAGATAATATAGCCCAGCACACAGTAGGTCCTCAAGAAGTGGTAACTTTATTATTCATTCCCCGCACCCCCTCCCTTTCTCATGGTTGCTTTTTTTTTTCTTTTTACTTAATGTTTTGATTAGCAATGGTTTTCAATGATTGTATCCATTCTGTGGCTGAAAAGATACTTAGAAGCATTTATGTGAGTCAGTTTGTATCTTAATTTTTAGGCGGTAAGGTCTGTGCTTGAGTTTATCTGATGATTGCAGAACACAGTCTTAGAAGATGGTCTGATATTTTCTTCTCTTGAGGGCAAGGATTGCTTCTGGCTCCTCAGTGCTAATATTAAACATGGTGAGCCCTGTGCACTGTGAGTGCTAAGAACTACCTGTTTTAAAAATTTATTATATGTGTTTTAGGTAAGATAGAGAACAATTAAAACCGGAACTTCAAAACTGGTGAAGCAATTGTATTATTGTTCAGTTGAGATGGATTTAGGAGCAATGCCTATGGATAGCCCAAATGGCAACATTTATATTCTTTTCTGTCAGTACAGACTGTGATCATTATTTCAGATGGATAACTATACCTTGACCTCATATCTCTACTTCGGTCCATACCCGTATGCTTGCTCCCCAGTCTTCGGTCATAGAATGACCCCAGATTCTCCAGTGGGATGACTGTTCCTTGTGGTCTTGGTACAGTGACCCAAGTCATGTAGTCCTCATTTCTATGACTCCAGATTTCCCTGCTTTCTATTCTCTTGGTATCCTTCTTTTATCTCTGGCATTCATCACTGATGTAGAACATGGGAGAGCTTTACATCATATTGCTGGGTCCTGGCAAACTTGGAGATGAGTCATGAAGTATTTCTTTCATACCGAAATGTGAAACCAACCTCCCCTAGGAGCTGTTTATGACATCTCTTAGGTTTGCCTCCCTACAGGTAAGTTACATTGGTGAAGCAGGTTAAATGTTAGGGCTGCAGTTTGTATCTGTCAGCTTTTGTCAGGAGATGCTCTGGTAACAAACACCCCCCAGATCCCCAGCTTCTAGTTGCAAATTGGTGTTCTTGTCCGTGCTACGTGCCAGGTGAAGGCCAGGTGTGCACTAGTCTCTCTTTCATTCCCAGACCCAGCCTGACAGAGTGCACTCTTCTGAAATATGCCATCCTCTCGATACAGGGGACAGAGACCTTAGCTGGATGTGGAGTCTGTCATGTGGCTCCCATGCCATTGGCTTAGTAAGTGGAAAGGTCAAGCCTGACATCAGTTGGAAGGGAAAGTACCCTTCTTTTCCAGAGCAGTACTGCAGGCCACATGCCAGTCAGCAGAGATCCATGTTCTCTCTCTCTCTTTTTTTTTTAAATTTTTATTTTTACTTTATTTTACTTTACAACACTGTATTGGTTTTGCCATACATTGACATGAATCCGCTAAGGGTGTTTAAAGGGAGGGTGGTGAAAAAGTGGAAAGTGGAATAGTCTACTATGTAACTAATCAGTGTGTATCTGTGTGTGTGTTTGCATGTATATGCATATGTGCATGCTTAGTTGCTTGGTCATGTCTGACTCTTTGCAACCCCATGGACTGTAGCCTGCCAGGCTCCTCTGTCCATGGAATTTTCCAGGCAAGAATACTGGAGTGGGTTGCCATTGCCTTCTCCAGAGGATCTTCCAGACCTAGGGATAGAGACTGCACCTCTTATACCTCCTGCATTGGCAGGCAGGTTCTTCACCACTGCATTGGGGAAGTAATATATATATATATATGTGTGTATATATATATATATGTATATGTATATGTATGTAGACTTCCCTGGTGGCTCAGTGGTAAAGAATCTGCCCGCAATGCAGGAGACCCAGGTTTGATCCCTGGGTTGGGAAGATCCCCTGGAGGGGAGTATGGCAACCCACTCCAGCACTCTTGCCTGGAGAATCCCATGGACAGAGGAGCCTGGTGGGCTGCGTAGGGTTGCACAGAGTCAGACATGACTGAGCAACTAAGCAGCAGCATCATGTATGTATGTATAAATGTTTATATGTATATGTATACACTCACACACATATATATGTGTATATAGTTAATCAGTGTTTTTAGATTAAAGAAAATAGCAAGATTCAAAGAGTTTATAGAACTGTCTGGTACATATTCTTTTATATTATAGAAGATTTCTGCCTTTTGGCTTGTGGTTTTCTTTTTACTGGCGTTTATCATCTCTTTTGAATTTTCACTTTGGAAAAAAGGGACAGATGATAAACCCCAGTGAGATGTTTTCATCCAAAGGTCCAAAGCTTCTGTGTTACAGACTTATAACATTAGGGAAATTGTTTTTAAAAATACGTGTTTATTTAAACTTTCATCTCTAAATAATTTGCCTCCACCATGTAGAAAAGAATACTGTTATTCAATTATTATGTCCTGATTTGTAAATTAATAACTTGACTTTGCTTGCCACTAATTATAATCAAGTTGTAAATGAGGAGCAAAATCCGTATACCTTGGAAGGGAATCAGGCAATAAATTACCTGCTTTACAGAAAAAGTCTCATTAATGCCTTCTTTAACTGAAGCTTTACATATAGCTTGAACCTAGTTTTGATGTTTGAAAAAAATTTAAGTAACAAAAGAAGATGTGTGAACCTACAAGTACATGGGAAATGATAAATAACCACTGATGTGACTTAATGAGTGTGTGTTTACTGGGGTCCTAGAGTAGAGGATATGAAGGGAATTTCCTGAATCTTCATAGGATTTCTCAGAGCATAGTCATACCCCAGCCCACTTTATTCCTTACGGGTTTTAGAATAGGCAGGGTCCATATTCAGATCTTTAGAAAAGAGCTAATATAATGCTTTTATGAAACATAGGACAACTTGCTATGTATTTTGGGGTTATGTTACTTAAGAAACATGTTCACTATTATTGGAATAAGATGCTCTTCCACATTAATTCTAATGAAATTGGAAAAAGAGAGTCCACACCAATATTGTGACATGCTTAATGGTGTTTAAAATCTCCAGGAGACTGGGCCAAAGTAAAAATATAAACTTTATAAGTGAAAATGTAGTCACTACTTTCAGTTTGTGTGAGCATCAAGATGCAATATTTTGAACCAGTTACAACTGCTATATAGTACTTTGAAAAAGACCCATTAGAGAATTAAAACATGAACAAATTAGTGTTCTTTAATGGGCCTAGCAGAAGATCTTTGTTGTTTCAAAATCTTTTCTAATTCTCATCACTTAACCTTCTTGGCTATATAAGCAAAAGATTTTTCCTTTCACATTTTCTAGAACTGTGTGTATTCCAAGAAACATATCTCTTAAATAGCAGATAGTTGAAACATCTAATATAAATTCTGAATTTTATATGTCTACATCTCAGACGGAGATGAATGAAAATAAAAGAGCAACCTTTTAGTTGCCAGTAATTACATATTGATGAAAATATGGATGACTAATAATTTGTACTGTATTTTTTGTATATTGATCTTTACCCTGCAACTTTGCTGAATGTATTCATTAGTCTTGATAGTCAGGGAGTGGTGTGTATGTGTGCATGTATATATATTTTCCTTTGAATTTTATATGTGCAAGATCAGTTCATTTGCAAATAGAGATAGTTTTGCTTTTTCCTTTTCAATCTGGATGTCTTTTATTTCTTGTTTGATTGATCTGTTGGAACCCCCAGTACAAAGTTGAATATCAGTGGTGAGAATGGATATTCTAGACTTGTTCCTGATCTTAGGGGGAAAACTTTCAGTCATGTGCTATTTGGTACGATGTTGTCTGTGGGTTTTCATAGATGTCTTTTTTATCAGGTTGAGGAAGTTTCTTTCTGCTCCTAGTTTGTTGAATGTTATTATCATGAAAGTGTTTCATTTTGTCAAAGGCTTTTTTTTGCATCAATTGATCTGATCATGTGAATTTTGTCCTTTATTGTATTAATATGATTTATTACATTGACTAATTTTTGTTTGTTGAACCAACCTTGCATTCCCAGAATATCTCATATTGTCATGATGTATAATTCTTTTGTACCTTGCTGGACTCCTTTTGCTAGTAATTTTGTTGAATTATTTAAAAATACAGACATTTGTCAGCTTCTTTTTTATTATTACAAGCTCATGAACACTTGGAGAGAAAAATGTTGGTACATGACTCCTTAATGGAAATATGGAAGTTTCATTTCTGTTCATACTCTTAATGACTATCCTTTGAGTGATAATCAAATTTCAACATATGCCTACCTGAGTACTCACATTCAGAAACTTTTATATGATGGTTATCTAAAGAGCTTTACCTTGAAACTTGCTTAAGAAATTCCCACACCATGTTATTTCTTGCCGGACACACTCAGAGTTTAGGTCCTGACCTTGTGAAAGTCCCTCAGGTTTTTTTTGTTTGTTTGTTTTTGGTCTGAATTCTTTTGTTTTCATTTGTTTTTCTGAGTTAAAATTTTTTTTTACAATGTTGTGTTGATTTCTGCCATCAGTTCAGTTCAGTTCAGTCGCTCAGTCAGGTCCGACTCTTTGCGACCCCATGAATCGCAGCACGCCAGGCCTCCCTGTCCATCACCGACTACTGGAGTTCACTCAGACTCACGTCCATCGAGTCAGTGATGCCATCCAGCCATCTCATCCTCTGTCGTCCCCTTCTCCTCCTGCCCCCAATCCCTCCCAGCATCAGAGTCTTTTCCAATGAGTCAACTCTTCACATGAGTCGGCCAAAGTACTGGAGTTTCAGCTTCAGCATCATTCCTTCCAAAGAAATCCCAGGGCTGATCTCCTTCAGAATGGACTGGCTGGATCTCCTTGCAGTCCAAGGGACTCTCAGAGTCTTCTCCAACACCACAGTTCAAAAGCATCAATTCTTCGGCGCTCAGCCTTCTTCACAGTCCAACTCTCACATCCATACATGACCACAGGAAAAACCATAGCCTTGACTAGACGGACCTTAGTCAGCAAAGTAATGTCTCTGCTTTTCAATGTGCTATCTAGGTGATTTCTGCCATTCAGCCGTGCAGATCAGCCATCCCCGTCCTCCCCAACCTCCCTCACTGCCTCCCATCCCATCCTTCCAGGTCATCAGAGCACAAGACAGGGCTCGCTGTGCTACACGGCAGCTTCTCACCAGCGATCCATCTCATACCTGATAGGGTGTATATGTTGATACTGCTTTCCCCACTCTCTCCCTCCCCCACTGAGCTTAGTTTTCTAATCAGGAAATAGGAATATGAGAAGCAAGTGAAACATATGATGTGAATGTGCTCTTAAGATATTATGTGATGTTAAGATAGAATTATTTATATTTACTTAGGTATGTAAGTGTAATTACTTAGCAGTGGGGTCACAAACTCAGATACCTTCAAGGGACCAAGAAGATGCAGTAATTGTCTGCACGTGCTAAGTTGCTTTAGTTATGTCAGACTTTTTGTGACCCTGTGGACTATAGCCAGCCAGTCTCCTTTGTCCACAGTATTCTCCAGGCAGGAATATACTGGAGTGGGTTGCCATGCCCTCCTCCAGGGGACCTTCCTGATCCAGGGGTCAAACCCGCGTCTCCTGCATCCTGCATCGGCAGGTGGGTTCTTTACCACTAGCACCACCTGGGAAGCCCCAGGGAGAATTGTCTGAAACAGTTACATAATTAGGCGCGATGGGGCCTGCGGCCAGTTGAATGCTCGGACACCTTGTTTCAGGACCTTCAAATTTAAAATAAAATGAAGGAAACAAGCCAACCCCCGCACTGACCTGGCCAGACGTCACACATCTTCTTCCTCTGCGGGATTCCTGGTAGAGCGAGTCAGTAAGAGAGTGTGAACCCTGAGTGTCTGGTTCTAGCTCCACCATGGAGAAGTTTCATAACCTCTCTGTTTTATTTTTTCATTTGTAAAAATGCAGATCATGTACACCTTGCCTGCTCCAAGGGCTGTTGTGAGAGGCTGAAATGAAGTAACATGTGAAAGTGACCTGAAAACTATTGTTGTTTGCATGTTGTTGTTTAGTTGCTAAGTTGTGGCCATCTCTCTGTGACACGATGGACTGTATGTAGCCTGCCAGTCTCCTCTGTCTGTGGGATTCTCCATGCAGTAGTACCGGAGTGGGTTGCCAAGCGGTCTTCCTGATCCAGTGGTTGAACCCGTGTCCCCTTCATTGGCAGGTAGATTCTTTACCACTGAGCCACCTGGGATTAAAGCTATATAAATGTGAGGACAGCTGTTTTTTTCTGCTTCTGTAAATCTTAGCTTTCCAACAAAGATACTTTTCTTCTTAAGAAAGATTCCATAGCCACACATTGGAAAACCTCCAAAAGGCCAGCTAGTAAAGTTCCCTTTCAATAGTATAAGCTTGATAATAAATGCAAAGCCCGTTTGATATATTTGCTGGACTTGAATTGTTACCTGCATTTTCCTCTTGACATTGCAGTAAAAAGAACTATGATCTTGTTTTTCTCACCATTACTTTCTCTTAGATATGTGAACACTTTCGACAGTACCAGCAATATGGCTCATAATTCTCACAAACCAGAGATGGAATCTGTAAGAGTCTTCTGTGGTTTCCTTAACAAATAGAAAGTCAAAACTTAAGCTTTCTTGGTTTTCTGGTATTTGAAAGAGTGATTTCTGTAGTTTGCGGATGGCAGTAAATCCAGTGCCAATATCTTGAATTCTCTGTGGGAAGTTATTCTGATGCCTGATGCAACTTGTGGATGAGACTCTGCACAAGGTTTACCTGGCCAGAGCAGCG
This sequence comes from Oryx dammah, assembly GCF_014754425.2. Lineage (NCBI taxonomy): Eukaryota > Metazoa > Chordata > Mammalia > Artiodactyla > Bovidae > Oryx > Oryx dammah. Next base: position 5,214,917 of record NW_024070209.1, on the reverse strand, counting down.
TCTGTCTCCTCAGTCGGCAGGGCATTGTCATAGGACTCATGATTACATTTATTGAACTGTGCACGAAACACTTAGGTCATGTGGTCTCTACTCTGAAAAACATGAAGTCTGGTTGGAGAGAAACCAGTGTCCATGAAGTAGCTCTAGAAGCTAGACTCCTAGACTGTTAGGTCCATGTGGACGGAGACTTGGGGTCATCTCTGCAGCCCGGTTTCCTCATTGTACAGTGAAGAACACCGTGCCCATAACACAGTGTTAATATCCATGGTGCAGTCCAGGAGTTCTTAAATCTAGCTGCTTCCCAGAATCACCTAGACATTCAAAGTCTCTAGGGTGGGGGACCAGGGATTTGTACTGGCTTATGAAAAACCCACAATCTCAGGTGATTCTGGCATAGCCAGTTTGCTGCATGGATTTGGAAATGGAAATGGTCCACCTGGGAGTGGTTTTGGAGTTTAAGGTATAGAAATCTCAGTGAAAGGCCAAAGGCCCTGATGGAGAACTTGCATGTTTGTGGTCAAGGGATAGGAGAGCTGTTAGAGAAGAGTTGGGAACTGGCGTGGCTAAGGTGATGAGAAAGATGTTTACATCAGACCAGCCTCTTGTATAGAAAGGGGCTGAAGGGGAGTTCATACCTTTGTTCTGACAAAGAGCCATGACAGGCTCAAGACATTCTGATGTCACTTTGACTTGTGTGTGTGTGTGTGTGTGAGGTTTTAAGAAAGTATTTGATTGCATTACAAGTAATTCTGCAAACCTGAATTCATTGTATTTGACTAAGCATAATTTTTTTCAAGTTTATCATTAGTGTCATGGTTAACACAGGTGTCATTTGGTATTGATGGGAGATTGATTCCAGGACCCCTGAGGATGCCAAAATCCACCGATGCTCAAATCCCTTCTACAAAATGGCATAGTAGGTCGGCCTCCACGTCCGCAAGTTCCATATCCAAGGATCCCTGGTTGGTTGAATGCTGCTTCTGTGGAACCTGTGGATACCGAGGGCCACTTGTGTCTTCCGTGCCTTCCCCAAATTGGTTTTAGAGTAACACTGATAATTTTGTGTGTTAGTTGCTGTATCTGTTGGTCATAAAGTAATTGATATGCACTCTGCTAATAAACGTACATAAAGAAGTGTGCTATGGACAAGCAGTGAAAACACGACCGTTTATAAAAAACTATTCTTTGTTGAAAATAATTTTATGTCCTCAAGACAGTGAGTTATCTTGATGACATTTTAAATATTACTAAAGATACATGATATTTTATCGATACAAATCTTTCATAATAAATTAATGCGTCTAACCAGTATGCGTACTGAGACACCGATTCCCTTTTCTGTTAAAAAAAAAAAATCTGTCCACTGTATATTTACATATCGTTTATAGCTATGTTGATTTCACTGTCAAAATACTGAGCATATGTATATATTTTGTATTGAAACTATTCCCCTGCGTGTGAGTTGGTGGAAGGCAGGAACCACCTACTGATGTCGGAGAGCATTGCCCTGAATCAGGTGAGCTGAGTCAGCCCCACCCCCACCCCGCGGGGCCACTGCTACTCACTGGCCATGGATGACTATTTTGTTAATTGTGAACTCTTGAAAAAAAGTATACCCGCCACAAAGGATCACTGTCTGGGCTAAATGAGTTCATAGGTATAAACTGTTTTGAGGTTATCTAGTTAATGCCCCTCCTTGTACACTGGCAGAATCTGGGGCTTATTCCAAGAGCTCGCTCAAGGTCACTGGGAAGCTAGAACCTCAGCCAGAACCCAGACACCTGACTCCCAAGCAAAGAGAGGAGACAGTCCGTTCTCTCTGCAGCACGTTCTTCAGTGTCTATCACTTGTTCTGACTCCCCACCCCCATTTCGCCCTCTTTCTCTGTCTCTCCTACCGTCATCTCTTTCTCTCTGCTTGTCCTCACCCCAGTCTTCCTCTCTTAGCCTTGAAACGTGTAGGTTAGGGAACCCCCACCCCCGACCCTGCCAACATCACATGTGCTTTTTCTTTTTTTTTCCTTTTTTTTCCTGAGAAGAGAGCCTCCAGCTTTCAGCAGACTCCCAGAGGCATCTGTGACCCCACTTTCCACAAGGGTGGACATGGCCCTGGCAGCAGCCGTTTTCCACCCTGAGCAGAAGCTGAGCTGGCACTCAGAGAAGTAGCTGTATTCCTCTGTTAGTGTTTCCAGATGCAGAGGAAAGAGGGCGAGCTCAGAGGGAGGCTTGGCCAAGCTGTCTTGCTGGGTGAAAATGATTGCATCCTGAAGGCACGGCTGAGGCTCTTCTGAACTGTCTGAACAAGCAGGAGGCTTGGAGTTACACAGCTGGGGCAGAGGGGCAGCATGGGCCATGGAGAGTCAGCCAGTAAGGACTCAGAGCCTGTGCGGGGCTTGCTTCACCTGTCATTTCCTAAGGACACGACGGGAGTCTGCTGCCTTCGATTTGCCTTAATTGCAAAAGTTGATTATGTAGACATTTTCATAGTGTAGGCCTAACTCGTAAAAGAAAAACGCAAGTGTTCTGTGACTAAAAGAAAATTAAGGAGACCAGTATTGTGCAGAAGGACTCAGGAATTCAAATGCATTGTTATAGAGCCATTTTATAAGACTGCATATCACCCTGTTTCCTAAGGGCTTTTCAAGTGTTAATTGGAGCCTGAGTTAATCCTGAAGGCCACTCACTCAATGATAAAGTCACGACCAAATAGCTTCCCGTGTCACTTTGAGAGTGATCATGCAGCCCTAGACGTTTTTCCCTCCACGATGTAGTATTCCAATTTGTCACACGACAGCTTTCTCATAACTGATGGTGAGGCACTTTTTATTGGCTGTGGCAAGATCAAGGACTTTTTCATATAGTCTGGCTGGACACCAAGAGTACAGAAGCGATCCATTTCTCCCCGGGCAGTTGGGGAAGACAAGTTTATGTTGGGGGCATTGAGTTAGCCATGGAGGGCTTTATCAGGATGACATTCTTTTGCCAAGTATGTGTGATGAACCCGGGGTTAGACTTGGGGAATTTGGACATGGTCTATGTTTAGAATCCAGAAACCAGCCTGGGGTGGTCCGTTCATTGCACTTTAGTTGGTGTCCGTCACGGTTCTGCTAGAATGAGACAATTTAAGCTTCTAGGACGATGCTGCCCTCCTGTCTCTTCTGCAGTGTGTCTGCTCATTCATTCATTTCATATTTCAACACACCTTAATTTTTGCTGACATTGTGTTTACTTTTAGGACGACCTGAACCATTTTTGATGAGAAAGACTCATAATGAAAAAGCTAAGAAAACATTAGAGCCTTTATACTTAGGCTAAACTTTCTTAAAGGGCTTTTCAAGGAACCAGATATTAAAATTAACTGAATGAAGGAGAGAAATGTCAATAGGAACTTTTCTTTAAAATAATAATAATAATAAAACAGGCTATACACAAGAGCTTTCTGGGTGGTTCCATCTCATTTTTACCTCCAGTAGACAGAATTTCTTTACAGAGGCTGCCTGTTGACCATTACGGGAGCACATTTGGTTCACAAGAGACCAGATGTGGGCTTTACTTCTGGCTATGCCCATGGTTAGCATCTGATTTTTAATTTCCATATCTATAAAGTGGCCATGCTATTACTGTCCCATCTTAGGCGAAATAAATGAGTGAATTCTGACAGTTAACCCAGGACAGAGTCTTGCACTTAGCGCTCAGTAAATCTAACTCTTTTCCCCGAAAAGATTCAGTGCATCTGAAGGAGCAGAGGTGAGTCTGAGTCAGTTGCTGGGGCTGCATCCTGTTCAGGGCCCCCCTGCTTTCCGTTCCTTTGAGAATCTAGAGCACACAGCTCCTGGGCCAGGCAAGTGGAGGAGAGTGCAGGCCGAGGAGAGGCAGGGAGGCAGAGCAGAGTGTGGAGATGAAGCAGAACCTTCTGGGGTTGGGGTAGGGGGGCTCACCAGGTAAGCTCATGCTTTTCCAGCTCTGTTCCATGTGGCTTCCAGAACTTTCTTCCTTGTCTTCAGATCTGAATGAAGGGGAGAGAATAGCTCTTACAAATCCACTTCCTGAAATTTGGAAGCCACTTCATGGTTAGACAGAAAACAGGTCTCTGTATCAAGATCTTTTCATCCATTTCACCATAACCACCCTGCCTCCTGAGGGCTTTTTTCCTCATTGTGCTTGTGGATGGTGGGCTTGGCTCCTTCCCCAGTGGGACACCCAGGAGCTGGAGGTTTTTTCCGTGCTGCTCTCTGACTTCTGTCTAGGCAGTCTTGTTGGTTTGGGGACCCCGCTTTTCCATGGCTTCCAAGTGGCCCCTAGGCCTCTCCTGTCACCTGGCTTTTTAGCCACCTCCTTAATCCTGATTGGCTTCCATGGTGGGTCAGATGGTAAAGAATATCTGTGCAATGCAGGAGACCTGGGTTCGATCCCTGGCTCTGGAAGAGCCCCTGAAAAAGGGAATGGCTACCCACTCCTGGAGTGTTCTCGCCTGGGGAATTCCATGGACAGAGGAGCCTAGTGGACTATAGTCCGTGGGATTGCAGAGAGTCAGACACGGCTGAACAACTAACACAACACAACCCTTAATCCTGATTGCAAACTTCTGGGTACCTCCCCACCTACCTCTACTCCTGGCCCAAGAAAGGCCCCGCCTGGGTTCCCAGCCTTGCCTTGACCGTCCTCCTGGGTTTCCACACCTATTCAAAGGCCTTCTCTTTTGGAGACGTGCAGAGTTCACTGAGCAGGTCCTCTGGCAGCACCCTGGAACCCTCTGTGGTTTCCTAGAGACAAAGGTGGGTGAGCCAGGCTGATAGGCTGCGGCTTCACCCAAGGGCTGTCACAGGCCAGGTAGCTCTGCTTGGAGGGCACTTGTACTCTCCCTCTTGACACCTGGCGCAGTGGGACACGGAGGCGTTAACTTCATACCTAAACATTGCCACTGGCGAGTGGTGGCACCAGGGGTGCATCCTAGTCCTCTGTGACGGCAGAGAGCTTTGCTTCCCTTTGTCCCCAGAGGAAGACAGTGTTCTTCAGCCCTGAGGTAGAGATTTGGCTGAGAAGCCACTGACATTGTACCATGTAGCCCAAACAATACAGATTTTTCCCTTCAAGGAGATCTGAGACAAACCTATTAGTACTTGGTGCATGCCTATGCTTTTTTTCCCCCAGAGTTTGCCTCTTTTTTTTTTTTTTTGGTGATAGAACCTTCTTTCTTCTTCTTCCTGGCTCCTTCCTCCATCCCCTTCTTTATGATCTGAGATGGTTGGCTTTACTTTTGCTTCTTGTCTCTGGGTTTTGGAACAGTGATGTACAAGAGGGTTGACCCATCTCCATAGAGCTTTTTAAAGCTCAGGCCCTGCATAATAATGTAAAGGAAAATAAAGCCCTCAAAATGAACTGTAGTCATGTTTTGATTAGAAATAATATATTGGGTTGGCCAAAACATTTGTTTGGGTTTTGCCATAACAGCTTACATGAATGAACTTTTTGGCCACCCCAATATTCTTTGACAGAGCTAAACAAATTTGTGATAAACTTGCAGGAAATACTTTGCCAGTAGCAATAAATAATAGTAACAAGAGCTACTCATCACTAAGGGCATCTCATCCACACTCTCTCTAGTCTTCACAGTAACCTACCCCAGCTGGCAGAGAAGGAAAGCAAGACATAGTTGAGGTTGAAGCCCAGTTTCAACACTGGACATAGCATCATTCCAACTTTAAAGCAACACAGGTTCTCTCTCTGTCTCTCTCTGTTAAAGGATATAGCAGCCTTCAAACTTTTTTTTTTTTTTTTAAATTATAGTTCTTATTCTTCGTCAGGCTGCTGTGCTAGAGGACTGGGGGGAGGGCATAGTAGTTGATATACTACTTAAGTGATATTGACCTACACGCATGGGTAGTCAAGAGCAAGGAGAAGAAGCACCTGGATGTTCTGTCATCAGAGCTAGGAACTCAGGAAATGACCAGCTTCAGGGAGACTGACTTCCTAAGCTTTTCCTACGGCGAGTCTGACAGCACTGTTCACCCAGCACTTAGGCATGACATTGGCATCCATCAGACTGACTTTAGTCCCAACTGAGAATAAACTTCAAACCAAGGAGCAAGCACTGGTACAGGAACGAGGCCCGGAGGAAATGTTTAGATTATATCTGCAAGTGTTTATGAAGCTAGGGCCTTTGAGTTCTGTTGAAGGGCTGGAAGGAAGTACAATTCATATTATAAACTCTTGTGTTCCGGAGGGTCTGCCCATCTCTGAGGCCTGAGCAGGAATTGCTCAGGCCTGTAGAATTCACTGTGTTCTGGTGGGGCACCCATTATAAAACAAGGGGCACAGACAAGAAGGGCAGCGTGGCAGGCAGGTCTGCCATGGCGTTGACAACGGAGTTGAGAAACGTGGGCTAGTTCTTAGTTAACCTTTTGAAAACCCTTTCCGGAGTATTAGTTGATTTACACTGTTGTGTTAGTTTCGAGTGTTCAGAACATTGATTCAGTTCTACATATGTTCCTTCTTTTTCAGGCTCTTTTCCCATATAGGTTATTACAGAGTATTGAGTAGAGTTCCCTGTGCTATGCAGTAGGTTCGCGTTGAATATCTGTTTTTATATATAGCAGCGTATATTGATCCCAAGCTCCTAATTCATCCTGCCTCCCACCATGTTTTCCCTTTTGTAACCGTAATTTTGTCTCTGAAGTCTGTGAATCTGTTTCTGATTTGTAAATAATTTCATTTATATCATCTGAAAAATGAGATTCCACATATGAGTGATACCATATTTGTCTTTCTCTGATTTCATTTAGTGTGATGGTCTCTACGTTCATCCATGTTGCTGCACATGTCATTATTTCATCCTTTTTATGGTTGAGTAATATTCCACTCTGTGTGTGTGTGTGTGTGTGTGTGTGTGTGTGTATACACACACAAATATATATCACATCTTTTTTAACCATTCCTGTCAATGGACATTTAGGTTGCTTCCATGTCTCAGCTATTGTAAATAGTGCTGCAGTGGACTTTGGGGTACATGTATCTTTTTGAATTATGATTTTCTCCGTAAATATGCCCAGAAGATTAAGTGTACTCTCTGTGTATAACAGTTAACTCCATTTGACGTAATATTATTCTTAATTTGAGTTTTTAATCCTTTTACTGGGAGATGTTTGCAAGTCCACTTAACCCAGTTCAGCCTGCAGCACAATGAGCCTGTGTCATCATTTATGCACTGATTAAAAACAAGACTCAGTGCTACAGCTGGGAGAAGGCCCCTTGAGACGTTTAGTTTGCACTTTTGAGTCAGGACCACATCATGTGTACATACTCCTGTTGAGAGAATTCTCTGATTCAGTGAAAGGTGGAACAAATAGTCTCTAAGTCTCTTCTAGCTCTAAACAGATTATTTTGGCTCAAAATAATAAAAGCAAGCCTTGTAAAAAGCTGCAAATTTGAGGTGCTAAAAACTCTTTAGTATTTTAAAAATTTATTTTATTGAAGTTGGGAAAGATTGAGGGCAGGAGGAAAAGCGAGTGGCAGAGGATGAGGTGGTTAGATAGCTCACCGACTCAATGGACATGAGTTTAAGCAAACTCTGGAAGATGGTAAAGGACAGGGAAGCCTGGCATGGTGCAGTCCATGGGCTCACAAAGAATCAGGCACAACATAACGACTGAACAACAACATCGTTGATTTACAATGTTGTGTTAATTTCTGTTGTACAGCAAAGTGATTCCATTATATATGTGTGTGTGTGTGTGTGTGTGTGTGTATTCTTTTCTGTTATAGTTTATCACTGTCGTGTTGAGTATAGCTCCTCGTGCTCTGCAGGTGGGGACTTTGTTGTCCATTCATTCTATACATAATAGTTTCCATCTGCTAATCCCAAACTCCCAATCCATCATCGTTCCCTCTCTGGCTTGGCAGCCACACGTCTGTTCTGTGTCCGTGAGTCTGTTTCCGTTTCATAGAGAAGTTCATTTGTGTCCTATTTTGGATTCCTCATATAAGTGTTTTGGATGGCATCTGTAGAACCCACAGCTTGACAGACTTCTGCATTGACTTATGGTATCGTTTATGTGTCAGCAGAAGCTGAAGGCGCCTGGCTTCAAGATCGCAACCAGGCTAGCGCCCTCTTTCCTAGCTTGTGCCTGATGCTGTGACGTGCATTCTCTGAGTTGTCTGTGGGAATATGCAAAATATGCACATTTTACTAACTGAAATAGTTTGGAGAAGTTTGCCAACGGAATAACTTAGGGAAGAAAGTCTGTGTTTCCAAGGGACCCGGTTGTTGACCATACAAGCAGAAGATAGGAAATTTGGAAAACTGGGTTAAGATATCAGCAGAAGTTACCAGTTGACTGGACGTCCCTGGGCATTCCTCGACACTCTGCATTCTTATTTTCCTCTTGGTAAAAGGAAAATAATTTTCCTCTTGATAAAATTGTAGATTTGGCTTAAATGATCAGATTGTGTGTCCAGCCTTAAGAATTCTGCAATGCTGAGTAGTCTTCAAGGAAAGGAAGTGATGCCTGGTTAGCTTCTGTTAATGGAACAGCTCATCATGGGGAGTGGAGGTAGCTGAGAACAGTTTGGAGACCTGCTACGAATTTTCTACCTACTTGCTTCCCCAAACTCCCAGGTCATATTAGATCAAGAGGGAGGGGGGTAACATGCTGGATTAGATTCGGTGGCTGGAGCAAATTTTCTCAAACTCAGTGGGTTGAAATTGCATACGTTTATTTGCAGTTCTGAAGATCTAAAGACTGAAACAGGCTTCCCTGGGCTAAAATCAAGGTGTCCACAGAACTGTGTTCCTTCTAGAGGCTGTCAGGAGAATCTGTTGCCTTTGTCCAGCTGCTGGAGTCTCTCTGCAACACTTGACTCCTGGTGTCTTCCTCTATCTTCACAGCCAGCAGCCACCCCCAAAACCCCTGGTTCTCCAACCCTCCTGCCTCCTGCTTATAAGAACCTTTGTGATTAGATTGGGTCCACTGAGATCATCCCTGTAGCTCAAATGGTAAAGAATCTGCCTGTGATGCAGGAGACCAGGGTTCAATCCCTGAGTTGAAAAGTTCCTCTGGAGAAGGGAATGGCAATCCACTCCAGTATTCTTGCCTGGAGAATTCCATGGACAGAGGAGCCAGGTGGGCTACACTCTGTGGGTTCACAAAGAGTCAGACACAACTGAGTGACTAACACACAAACTGAGATCACCCAGGAAAATATCTCCAGCTTGAGATCCCTACCCTAGTTCCCCTGCAAAGCCTCTTTTCCTCCTGCTATAACATATTCCCAGGTCCCTTGGAACACCCCCATCTCTGGGAGCCGTTTTCTTGCCTCCCACACACCCTGGTGTTGCTGGCCTAGTCCTGGCCCAGGAGACCAGGCTTCCCTCCCGTGGAGGAGGTATTGCTAGCAGATTAAATCATCTTTAGCATTCTTGCAGGAGCTACACCTGCACTGTTCCAGTCTCTTGGGCTGCAACAGGAATTATTAAAAGGAAAAAGGGGAAAAATGGGGAAAGAATGACACTGTCAGGAGACGATTTTAGCAACTCAGAGTCAAAGGCAAGGCCTCTGGAAGGAGCATCTAGGATGTACAGTAACTCAGTTGTGCACAGGAAAAGGCAAACAGGTTCCTGGGGCCAGAACCACAAGTACTCTGAGGCTTGTCTCCTAGAAAGTTAGGTGTGAGATATGGGGTTTCTGCTTCTCTGGGAGTTCAGCTGCAGTGACCACTCTTGCACTTGATGTTGAGGTCACATGGATTTACTTTCTGGTGGTGAGGCTTTTTTTTTCTTTAAGCACTGGGAAAGTATTGAATCCTCTGTGGGAAACAGATTCCTGAATTTAGTGTGGAGGTGACGCTGACACCTTGATCCTTTGCTGCAGCAGAAGCTGTGCGGAATCGTCTTTGTCTCGAGGTGACATTTTAATTGTTACTGCGGTAGATAAGAACTTATCTCAGTTTGCAGTTAGAGATGTAATTGATGGGGGACGATACAGAGTGTGAGGGGTCAAACTTCAATGACCCTGAAGACACAACTTTTTCCCCATAAACGGCAGCCGCTTTGCACCCATGGCATCAGAAGAAACTCCGTTGGGCCAGGAGAATTTTGTTTCTCTAGTCCAGTCTGATTTTCTAATTTGCTTTGGCGGAGGCCTGCCAGCTGGCCTGCAAACCAGATTAACACCCCCTGTGAGTGGTGGATGAGCACCAAGATTCCGGGCTGTGTGGTTATGGGTGTGTCCAGTTAGCCAGGAGGTACCAGGGCTCCATAATCCGGACCCCAAGATTTTCTGATAGTGCAGTGCCTTCAAGGCCTGAAACCTCTTACAGAAGAGAAGGCAACGAGACAACTAGAACACGGTCTTCTGTGTTCACCATCACACGAAACCTCTGCAGACAATGCACACCGGGGATTTGGCTAGAACCTGTAAGGAACAGTGAAAGCTTGAATCGTTTATAAAATACCCAAGTCTAAGATTTTCCCTAATTATATGGAAATTTCTTTAGTTGTTTCCTTAATTTTCTTTGCCTTTTTTTTTTTTTTGTGCTACTGTTGTTGCCACATCTAGAAATAGGATTATTCTGGTCTGATAATTTCTAGGAGGTATAGCTGCCAGTCCTCCAAGCTCTGCTTTGGTTGTGCTCCATGGAAGGGTATTTTCAGCACAGCATCCTGACCGAGTGTCCTGTCGGAGAGTCAGAGACGCAAACAGCCCAGATGATCCTCTTGACCATGGGCCTCTAATGCATTATGACTGATGGCATATGCTTCTTCCTTTTAGTTTTCAGAGCTCTAGTATAAGAAGTGCCCCCTTCACTGGAGGGGCAAAACTGTGGCCCCAGATTTTGTTGTTGTGCTTGAGGACTTGTTTCCTTAGTGAAGGTTGGATCATTGTGTTTCCTAGGAGGGTTTTAGAAGAGGTGGTCTGGGGAGCTAGGGGTTTTTGCCATATTTTACCTGGGATCCTTGACATTGAACTTCATCCAAGGCTAGCTTCTGTGTGGTCTTCTCTGAAGTCATCTCATCCCCCACTGAGAAACACAAGATGTTAGCACAGGTCATTCTCGTAAAAGCAAAGGATACTCCCCAGAGCCCAGAGAACTCTGCCCCCAGTTTCCTTTCTAGAGGGGTTATATTTATAGCTCATTGTCATGTAATTAAGTGCTCTATTTACTGGCAGGAGTTAAGATCCTATAATGGTCCTTTTGAACATTTTAATTAGAATTTAAAAAATCTATTCAGGCATCATGCTGCCTCTTCTTACCTTCTTCTCTACCAGGGCTTAGAGGTGGGCTTCAGTGTGCCTCTGAGTGGCAGTGGCTGTTTCAAAAATCCTGGTGTAATCAGAATAAACCATGTCAGTAGGCACTCTCCTGGGCCTTTATTCTCTAGTTCTTGAAGTGGGGAAAAAAACACCCCCAAACAAAAGAAAAACACCCCCAAACAAAAGAAAAACCCCCTGATTTCCATGAAGCAGCCTTCTGCAAGCTCTTGATAGCAGCCTTTGAATTGTAGATGGCAGAAGCAATACTTTAATTTTTAACTTGTGACCGTGATACATGAACTTGCCTCTTTACTTGAGAAAAGGTTAGTGTCTTGTGCTTCTGGCTCCGTGTTGTACTGAGTTTGACTGACTCTGTTTTGAGTTGTGTTGAGCCCCATGTTGTTTTGAGTTTGACTGACTGTTGTGTTGTGTTGTGTTGAGTTGAGCTTCTTGGGGAACAGAGACAGCGCGTGGCTAGGGCTACTGTGACCAAGTGCCGCAGACCGGAAGGCTTTAACAACAGAAATTCACTGCCTCATGTTTTTGGAGGCTGGTACTCCAAGATGAAGGTGTAGGCAGGACTTCTTAGGGCTGGGAGGGACAATCTGTTCATGCCTCTCTCCTAGCTTCTCCTAGCTTCTCACTTCGTGTTCTTGGCTTGTGGTCACCTTGATCTCTCCTTTCATGTTGACCCTTTGTGTGCAGGTTTGTGTTCAAATGTCTCCCTGTCGTAAGGACATCAGTCATAATGTATTAGGGGCCCACTCTGCTCTGGCGTGGCATCTTGACTGATTATATCTGCACAGACCCTATTTCCAAATAAGGTCACATTCTGAGCGCCTCAGGGTTAGGCCTTCAGTGGATGAATTTTGGGAAACACAGATTGCAGGAGAAGAAGTTTCTCCAAGACTGAGATTAGGGAATCTGTCTTCAACGTTCAGACTTTAAAGTGCTGGATGTTGTCATTGACATTTCACTGAAGCCCAGCAAAACCATATTCGTGTTTAGATCTGTAAATTCATTAGCCAAGTCATTTAATATGGGAACAGAGATCAGGAACAAAAGGACTCTGTTAAAGTAAGAGTGGTGGCAGGAAAAAAGAAAACAATGACAAAATGTCAAAGATAAAGAGAATACAAATAAGAGACAGCCACGACAGTTATTTGGGAAGCATGTTTCAGATGGAATTTTCTGGGTGCAGAAAATCTATGAAGTGGGCCAAGCATATTTTATTGTAATAAAAACCAAGAAGTCAATATTTGTGATATGGTGGATTCTTAGCATTCATGGCATTACTCCCACACTTAAGAAAACCAAAGGTGAGCACTTGGGGTGACTTTGGAGGCGTTTCAGTTTGTTGCTGACACCTTCCCTCCTGGTCCCCGGTGGGCACCTTCCTGGGACTGCAGCCTGTATCAGTAGGAGGCCCCCATCCCAGTGTGGCCTAGCCAGCAGCGCCCCAGCCGGCTCAGGACTCCCCATCCATGGCTCCTGCTCCCCATGGGTCCACAGTATGTTCCCTTGAAGGCCAAGGTGTCACTTGGAGGACGTCCTGAGCACAAGGACACAGGGAATCCAAAATGTCTCATTCTGTGGTGAAAATTGAAGTGACTTTTTGGCCACCCCATCTCGTAGACTAGAAAGCTCCAGTTTTTAGCGACTCTCCTAGGGTCTGTGTTTAGTAACAGGCGTCAGAAGGCATAAAAATACACGAGCAGTGGTGTTTAGTTGAGCAAGCTGGATTTGCAGACTGTCCTACCTACAGATCTACCTACCTGTAGAGGGTGCCTGGGGTCTGTACTCACCAGGGCTCTGAGATGGGCAGAATATCTCCCGAGGAAACAGGCAGCTGATTTGCAGAGAAAAAGGAAAAGCACATCACAGTCATGGTGCTTAGATAAAGGCCCAGCCTGTTTACTGCGTCATTGGGTGTTCATGGACCGTTCTGCCTGAAGCCTTCTAACATCTGCGCGTTGCCAGCCCCTTTGAAGGAAGACCCCGACATGGAGCCCTCTCACTGGTCTGTTTAGGTTGGATCCAAAGCTTGGAGCTTGCTTTCTTCAGATGAGGAGCCTTACAGAATTGCACTCCCTCCCTCCAAATGTGTTTCGAGGATCAATAAATGTGTGTTCCCTATTGCCCTGGGACTGTTACTTCAAACTGAAGTCCATATTTGTATAGTGTGGCCTCATGGAGTCATCTTATTTATAGACAGTTTAGTGTACATCTCACAGTTCATGTTTTGTACACTCTTTACATGAAAACCCAGAGTTTGGAGCTTTGAACCCCTCCTATAATTTTTATACTTTCATTGAAAGATATCTCAGACTTTTCTCCTGTCAATCATTTTTGTTTTTAGAAACGTTCTCTGTTTTATGTGATGACAGTCCAGCATTAAGCTTTTACACACATTCTGCTTCTTTTTAGAAAAGGTCATATACTATTAGACCACAATCAAAAAGAATAAATTTACATTGTTAAATTGCAGTATATTTCAAATCCAGTGTTTCTGTGCTGTAACTTCTAAAATGTAGAGTCTTTTTGAACAATATTTGAGTACCTACACTCTGCTGGACAAGAATATAACTATAATTTTATTCTATTGTGTACTCTCAAAATGTTCATTTCTATCAATAACTTTAAAACAGAAAGCCAGAAACAATATGTTCCATTTTAAGAAAAATTTCATTTATTAAAGTTAAGAACAATCAGAGACATTCACTAGAGATGGTGGTTTGCAATATGAAGACTTTGCCAAAAACCATCCAGAGGGCATAGATCTTTAGATGTTAAGGATAGTTGCTTCATTCAGCAAAGCTTGCCCGAGCATCTGCACTGAATCAGAGGCTTCCTGTGTGACAGAGGTGAGCACAGAGTCTTTCGGGGCCACAGCCATGTAGGGCCAGTCAGAAATGAAGACAGTGTGTTTCTAAAATGATCATGTGTGAACAAGGTGAAAATATCACCAGTGATTAGAAGCCAGCATATCACTTTTCAAGCACACAGCTGGAGAATAATGCTGAACCCTGTGTCGTCCTTCAGGATGAGGGTGAGCCAGAGGATGAGCATAAATGAAAGACAGGGGTTCTGTCTCAGCCATGAACAGGATAATGGACCCGAGGCATCAGACAACTGCTCTAAAAAGTGATGTATCTTCTGAAAATGCTCAGATTTCGATTCACAGCAATTCAGCAACGACAGTTTCGCATCTGTTAGTCAGCTGGTTTTAATCTGCTGGAAGGCAAAGTATTTGACAGCTCCTTGTTCTCACGTACAGATCAGCTGCTTGGAGTGTAACCTTTAGGTGTGCTGAAACAACCACGCTTTACCACTTTTTTGTATAAAACCACCCAAACAGAAACAGTCTAATAACTTGCAATGAGAGATGCAGAGACCCAGGAGATGTCTTTTCACTCGATATAAATTGCTCCAATTACCTCCTTTCTTCCTTTCTGTCTGGGGGTATTTTAACGCTCACCCTAGTGTCTAGAAGCAACTTTACAATTAAAGAATGGGAGCCGTTTGTGGCAATAGAAATGTCAGAACAGGATAATTCTTCCACCTCAGTGCCTTGCAGGATTTTAAACGAGTGAATGTGACTGCCTGATAAAAGGAAGAAGAGAAATGGGGTCTTTTATCTTTCACCTGAGTATGCAGAAATAAATATGAGTTTTCAATGTTGTACAGAATTTATAGCTTAAGCTTCTAATTGTTATAAAAGAGCAAAAATTCAAAGGCTGTATGTAGTACTCTATTAAACTTTTCCATGCATCTTTATGTTAAATTAACATAGGGTAATGTTCACAATAGAAAAGCTATGACAAGCTTAGACAGTGTATTAAAAAGCAGTGACATCACTTTGGCAACAAAGGTCTGTATAGTCAAAGCTACGGTTTTTCCAGTAGTTGACCACCTGATACCAACAGCCAACTCATTGGAAAGGACTGCGATGCTGGAAAGATTGAGGGAAAGAGAAGAGGGCAACAGAAGATGAGGTGCTGGAAAGGCATCATTGGCTCAACGGACATGAGTCTGAGCAAACTCTAGGAGGTAATGAAGGACAGGGGAGTCTGGTGTGCTGTAGCCTAGGGGTCACAAAAAGTTGGATATGACTTAGTGACTGAACAACAAATGTTTGCATGTCTAAGGCATTTTTTTCGACTGATTGAAATACTGTTGCATCCAATTTCATCCAAGTTTCATGCTGAAGGACAGGAAAATAGGTGAAGAACATAGGAGATGGCTGAACATTCACTCTATGAAAAGTCACGGTGTCCTCATTTTTAGTCAATGAATGCT
This sequence comes from Oryx dammah, assembly GCF_014754425.2. NCBI lineage: Eukaryota > Metazoa > Chordata > Mammalia > Artiodactyla > Bovidae > Oryx > Oryx dammah. The sequence goes on along the minus strand of NW_024070209.1, from coordinate 5,199,370 downwards.
TATGAGCTTAATCTTGTACTACAGAGAACACATTTTTTAAGGGACTGGGTGTTTACTAGATACAGGCTATGCTAAGTGTTTTGTCATCTTGTTTACATATCTTCATGACTCATTTAGGCAAAAGCTAACATCCTATTTCACAAATAAAGATGTCGGCTAAAAAGTTTATCCCTGGTTCTGCAAATTGGAAGGCTTTTTAACAACTGAGATTCCTGGATCCACTTCTGGAGAGTAGGATTTAGAAGTTGTAGAGAAGAGATAGAAATATCTTTATGGTTGAGTTGGTTCTGCAGTTGGTTTTACTAAACACCACAATTTGGAGGCCACACTTGGCTGGAAGAGTGACCTCATGTCACACAGTTATGAGATAATAGTACCGACCTTGGGACTCAGTCCGTGACCCCAGTGCTCATCCTTTGCAAGTGACCATTGTGAGGGCATGAGCAGAGTCATTTAGAGACCATCATCGAATCCTCAAGGGCTTCCCAGGTGGTTCAGTGGTAAAGAGTCTGCCTGCCAATGCAGGAGACGTGGGTTTGACCCCTGGGTTGGGAAGATCCCCTGGAGAAGGGAATGGCCCCCGACTCCAGCATTCTTGCCTGGGAAATCCCATGGACAGAGGAGCCTGGTGGTCTTACAGTCCATGGAGTCATAAAAAGTTGGACATGACTCAGCAACTAAAGAACAACAATCAAATCTTAGCATTTGAAGGAGTCCTTGCTTTCGTTGTGTCTGACATCTTTCTCATGTGAAAGTCTCCTCCCAACATCTTTGATTGAGGGCGTCTGAGCTTTTATGGGAGGCAGATGAGCCTCCAGTTTCTAGTCGGGCTTCGCCGTGGTTGATCCCTTCTTGATTGTCAGTAAGCTCTGCTTTGCGCATGTGTAGTCCTTCCATGGCATGACAGCCTTTATGCTATTCCAAGCAACCCAGCTTCTTCCTATTGAGGCTTTCCTACTCTGGTCTAACTGTGAGTCCCCCACAAAGGAAATCCCATACAACCCCCATAAACAACCAAGATCTCAACCACAGAAACCTCCCAGCTCAATGGGCAGGGTACGGTGTGTCTGTTCCTTCCAGGATGGGATCATCACTTAGCTTCTGCAGACCCACAGTTAATTTTCTTTTCCTCCTTTCTCCCTTTGCCCCATATCAGAATTTGGACACTTGGTCATGGTTTATAACACAAATCTGAGTCTGGCTTGTCAGAAGAGATCACTGACATTCCAGGTCAAAGACAGGCAGGATTTAAAAGAGCAGAACTTGGAGCATTAAGAGAGAAGCTAGCTGTGCCGAAGCAGCGTGTATCTCAGGTCCACGTGGACTGGGGTCTGGTGGCCCTGTCTGTGCTGGGCCAACCTTTCTAGGAGAACAGGCTGTTCCTGACCAGCTCCTCCCCTGGAGGAAAAGTAAACAGATTTTTCTCCTATATTAAACCCTTTGGCCCTTTGTGTTTAAACTCTTTCCCATCTTGTTTGAAGTTCCCCCTGCCCCCCGGCACAAACATTTATCATAGGCAGTGTAAATAACAGCTGACACTTTGTGTTGACTTTTCTATAACTCTTCTGAGCTGTCCATCATTTAGTTAGCCAGGAGTTGGGAGACCTGAATTCATGTCTTTCTACCTTGTCACCCATTTAGAGTCCAGACAAGTCTTTTAATTCTCTGGGCCAAAGTTCTTTTGTGAAATAGGGTTAATAAGCATCCTTGCCCTATCTTGTGAGGAGGGATGCTAAAAATGTTGCCTAGCCAGAGTCTTGATGTATGGATTACATAAAGGCCATAAATGTTGTGACTATTTAGCTGCCATTCTTCTTAACACTACTGTTGGCTTCTCTGTGGAATTCAGACTCCTTTTCTAGTGGGCTGTTTTCTTATTTTGCTGTTGCTCTTAAACAGGGTGGAGTTGTCAGAAATATTTACCAGGAAATTCTGACCTTGTGGGGAACAGATCACTCAGAAACAGCTCTCTTAATTGAGCTCAGATGAGCTTGGAGAAGGGTGTGTGTTTGCACACACATGCACACTTGGGTCTGTGCTGGCTCCATTTGTTCTCAGGAAGGAAACAGACAAGAGACTGTTTCCCCTGTGGATCACCCAGCTCTTTCCTTGGCTGTAGACTGGACTCCAAGAGGTCAACTTTTTACATCTCCCTGGGGATTTAGGATTATTCATCTGGTTTTTTGAGCAACACCACTTTTAACCAAGTGAAAGTATGAGCAGATCTTCGCGTTTCCTGGTTGAGAGGGAAAGAGTTACGGGTAGGAGAGTTTAGCTGAAGATACAAGTCACTGCAGCTGCCCATTGTCAAGAGCATTATTGCCTTCAAATCGTAGGTGACCCTGGAGTGGAATATACAAATAAGTTGTCTTCTATAGGTTCTATTTGTTGACGCTCTCAGACTGTCGTCAAGTTTTCCATAGATTTGTCTCCCATCTTCCCCTCTGTAAAATATCCGTATCAGACAGTATTTTCTCTGGCTTTCTGTGGGAGTTAATGAATAGATCCCTAGCAAATGCTCTGGAAATCAAATGGTGCCTCAGACATGATAAACGTTATTTGGTCCTCATTTGGAGTGTGTAGAAAAGATCTCCGGAGAAGGCAATGGCACCCCACTCCAGCACTCTTGCCTGGAAAATCCCATGGACGGAGGAGCCTGATGGGCTGCAGTCCATGGAGTCGCTAAGAGTCAGACACGACTGAGCGACTTCACTTTCACTTTTCACTTTCATGCATTGGAGAAGGAAATGGCAACCCACTCCAGTGTTCTTGCCTGGAGAATCCCAGGGACGGGGGAGCCTGGTGGGCTGCCGTCTCTGGGGTCGCACAGAGTCGGACACGACTGAAGTGACTTAGCAGCAGCAGCAGAAAAGATCTCTCATTTCTTTCAAGTAATTTTAAGAAGGTGGAAGAGAGGATGTTTCTCCTCTTGCAGGGAGGTGCACTGCTTGCTCTGATGCAGTACTTAGGCCATCACATTTTAACATGTGGTCGTAGGTGGAGAAGGCTTCTCTGGTGTCTCAGATGGTAAGGAATCTGCCTGCAGTGCAGGAGACCCAGGTTCAGTCCCTGGGTTGGGAACATCCCCTGGAGAAGAGAATGGCAACCCACTCCAGTATAATTGCCTGGAGAATCCCATGAACAGAGGATTCTGACAGGTTACAGTCCATGGGGTCACAAAGAGTCAGACATGACTGAGTGACTAACACGTAGTAAGGGGAGAAATCAAGGAGCCCTCACTGGGTCTGCCAGAACCTTCTACTCCAGACCGTTACAAACACATTACAGTCTAATCAGCATCTAGTAACTGTGTGTCTACAGTGTGTCGGTTAGAATATTCAGCTGTGCATTAAAAGAAGAGTTGATAAAGCGTCCAAGAAATGCAAACTAAGATTAGGAATGGCACTGTGGCCCTTATTCTGTGGCCCAGGACAGAAGAGAGTGAGGAAACTCCAGCTGGGCTCTTTCCTGTGTGTGTTTGCCAGTGGTTCATTTGTCACTAAATGTCTGTATGTATCTGTATGTCACCCATTCCCCCCAAATGTTCTACTCTCAGTTTAATTCAGTGCTGTTTTGTCATTTTATGATATGTGGAAGTTTTAGAATTCACTTTCAAAATAAACAATGCACGGAGTTATAATGATAATTTATTGATTTCTTGCTGCTTTTTTTTTTCTTGTAAGACAAATTGCATTGATTTCCTACTTTCTTCCCCTAAAAAATGACTAACCCCTAAAATGTCTGGAGATTTTTTAAGTACAAGTAAACCCCTGTTTAGCAATATTGACTGCAAATGTGCTGCGTGGGAATGTCACCACTATATAATTGCCTTCTTCATTTCTTTCCTTGCTTAACCAGTGTATATAACCACTGATTTATAAGTGTGAGCCGTAATAATGTCAGCTGTCTGCTGACATGATTGGAGAACTTATTATGAAATGAAGTTAATTTTCTGTCTTCTTTTCTTGGGAACTCTTTTACACTTAATTTTAAGCAGATAAGTGACATAAAAGACCCAACCACTTGAAGATAACGCATTTAGAAATTGCTGATTGATGAGCTTATGCTTATCTAATTTTGTTTTAAAAGATCCTAATATGTCTTTGGAGACTAGATTTTTGAGTGGAGGAACAAAAATACTCAAGGATAGGTGGATGAGATACTGAAAAAAGGAAAATTGAAGGGCTCTGACAGTGTTTTTATGGCTCCAAAAATTATTTTAATATTTAATCCTGGAACTCATGTTTTAGTCATGGTTGTCAGTTGTGGAAAATATTATTTGGCTTAATCATTTTAATTAAAATAAATGTTTGTGTTTGAAGCAAAACAGTTTATGTTGTGAGGGGAAACAACATTTTAGGCATCTCTCTCTTTGCTGGATTTCTTTTAGAGATAATGATCTTTTGGGCTGCTTTCCATAAATATGCATATCAGACTTGTGTTTCTGTTTAAATGCATGCATGAGTAAGAAGCACTGAATTTGATTAACTTTATTAACCGTAAATAATCAAGTGGACTCTTTTACATTAACCCTTATTTTATTGTGCATCAGCCTTTAGACATTTGGCTATCTGGACAAGCAATCATTCATATCCTTTTAAAAAATATTTATTGCTTCTTTGACTAATTGCTTCTTATCCAACTTAAAGCCTTTAGCAGGGGTACCATTTTTTAAAACATTGCTAGAAGCAGGCAGAGCAGTGTCATTTTTCAAAAATTTAGTATCATTTTTATAGACAAATAACACTTGTAAATGATGGATAATAGCCAGCAGAATGCCGCACGGTATAAAGTGTGTGAATTATATTTTCTGGGAGCGAGGAGGTTAACTTGTCTATGAAATAATTGAAGAGCTTTATGGTAAATGCAAAATGCTGTGTGCACATTATTGGCAAGACTTAAACCAGCTGAAGAGGAGATTTTTTTTTCCTTCCCCTGGGAATTATTCATTATCTCATCCTCTTTTCTGGTCAGCTGATGTATAAGAAGAGCATCTTTAAAGGCATCTATAGTATTCATAAAAGAATAGATGCTTTTCTCAACAAGTTGGCAGGTTAATGTTTTGCTTATTAAAAATAGGAGTGGAGGTGAGTGCGAAATTATTGCTGCATAGTGATTATTTCTGTGTTTACACAGGTCACATGGATCAAGCCAACTGTGGTTTCCATTCCTGGGAAAACAAGTGGCAAGAGATAGTCTTGATTTGTTCTGCAGATTGCACTATAGAAGTCACAAGAATTTAACACTTGCATTGAAGAGGGATCGCTCACGAGTCTGTTTTTACAGTGGACATTTGGGTTAAGTAGAAAACACACTGTCTCAAATTAGTAGCAGTCGGAATAAACGATCAAGTGTATTGTTGTTGCTGAGCCTCCAAGTCATGTCTGACTCTGCAACCCCATAGACTGCAGCACGCCAGGCCTTGCTGTTCCTTGCCATCCCCTGGAGTTTGCCCAAGTTCATGTCCATTGAAATGGTGAGGCCATCCAACCATCTCATCCTCTATCATCTCTTTTTTCTTGGCCTCAATCTTTCCGAGCATCATGTTCTTTTCCAATGAGTCGGCTCTTTGCACCAGGTGGCCAAAGTATTGGAGCTTCAGTTTTAGCATCAGTCCTTCCAATGAATATTCAGGGTTGATTTCCTTTGGGATTGACTTTTTTGATCTCCTTGCTGTCCAAGGGACTCTCAAGAGTCTTCTCCAGGACCACAGTTCGAAAGCATCAAAGAATTAGTACGTTAGTAAAAATTTGAGAGACTTCATTCATCCAAAGGTAAGACTTTTCCTGCCTGAGGCATGCTTGTGGGCATCCACCCTGATAATGGAGGAGGAGGTGTGTTTGGTGCCTTTTCATCATCCCCTGTGTTCTCACTGCCCTTTCTCATTGGGTTTGTGTTGACAAAGAAAAGGAGTTGAGGAAAGAAAGGTAATTTAATTGTGAGAAACAGAGAAGATTTCTTACCTGCCCAGTCTGGTTAAAAGCTGGCTCTGTGTTTTCGGGCTAAGCTGCTCTGTTATGTCTTTATCTCTGGTGCTTTTCAGTTTTACTACAGTGTGTCTAAGTTGGATTTCTTTTTATTTACCCCAATTAGTATATCTGTGGATTCATGTCTTATCACCTCTGGAAAAGTCTCGGTTATTATTTCCTTGAATACGTCTCCTCTTTCCTTCATCTCTTCTGTTCTTTTCTTCAAGGACTGTGTTGAGACTTATTTTAGACCCTCTCATCGTATTCTCCATATCTGTTAATGTTTCTTTTATATTTCACCTCCTTGTCTGTCTGAGTTGCCCCCCTTGCCAGGGCAGCCTTTTCCTTCAGCTGCTCCCAAGTTCCCTCACAGATGGTGATTTTACGGAGGTCTGCTCCTTCTAGACCCTGTTGGGGTCACCTCATCCCCTGGAAGAAGCCTCAGGGAGACCTCCGGGCAGCATCCCCACCATATGTTCTGCGTGTGGCTCCCCAGGTCCAGGCCCCTTTGTTCCACCTGGGAACGGGGACCAGGGTGCAGGTGCTGCCCGAGCAGCTGTGTCCGCCCCAGCCTCCGGGTGGGGGGTCTGCTTCCCGTCCCGCTCACTGGGCGGCCTTCGGCTCTAGGGCAGACATGTAGAGGGCAGCACTTTTCTTCCTGGAGCTTCTCTTATGAGGCTTAGGTGAGAGTGGGCGCTCCACCCACTGGCTACCCCAGCCCAACCCCAGCAGCATTGGTAGTGATAACCACAGCACAGCTTTTTTTCTCAAAGAAATAGAAATTCTCTCTTGACCTCCTTTTATTTTGTTTTAATTTAGAGTGGGCAGAGGGTATAAACAGTCATGAAATAGTTGTGATACGCTAACCTTGAGAAGTTCCTTTGAGAAGCCTGATACCTCACTTTGGAACTATGTTTATACCTGTTGTGACTGGAGAGCTTGTTGGAAGCTCTCCATACGGGACTTCCAACTGTCCATAACTGTCCGTACGGGACTTCCTTGGCAGTCCAGTAGTTAAAACTTCACCTTTCAATGCAGGAGGTACGCATTTGATCCCTGCTCAGGGGTCTAAGATCCCACATGCCTTTCAGCCAAAAAACCAAAACTGATAACAGAAATATGGATGTGAGAGCTGGACTATAAAGAAAGTTGAAGACCGAAGAATTGATGCTTTTGAACTGTGGTATTGGAGAAGACTCTTGAGAGTCCCTTGGACTGCAACGAGATGCAACCAGTCCATCCTAAAGGAGATCAGTCTTGGGTGTTCATTGGAAGGACTGATGCTGAAGCTGAAACTCCAATACTTTGGCCACCTGATGTGAAGAGCTAACTCATTTGAAAAGACCCTGATGTTGGGAGGGATTGGGGGCAGAAGGAGAAGGGGACGACAGAGGATGAGATGGTTGGATGGTATCACTGACTCAATGGACATGAGTTTGGGTGGACTCTGGGAGTTGGTGATGGACAGGGAGGCCTGACATGCTGAGGTTCATGGGGTCGCAAAGAGTTGGACACAACTGAGTGACTGAACTGAACTGATAACAGAAAAAATATTGTAACAAATTCAAAAAGGACTTTTTAAGTGGTCCACATTAAAATATATCTTTTAAAAGAATATGAAAAGTCTAAGTGTTAGTCACTCAGTTGTGTCTGACTCTGTGAGCACATGTCTTTGATGAGACATGACATGATGGGCCCTTCACCCCTGGGGTCCTCTCCTGGAATCTCAGTCCAGGGATGAGAAAGGCCCTAACTGAGGGACGTCCTACAAAATGCCTGACTGGTACACCTCGAAACAGTCAAGGTCATCAGAAATGAGGACCGTCTGAGAAACTGTCACGGACTGGAGGAGGTGAAACTACAAACTGTAATGTGGTTGGGAAAGGACGACGGGGGGAGAAATTGTGAAATTAAAAGGAAGTGCAGTAAACCCGGGTGGGTTCCAGGACTGTAGCGCACTGGGGTCCTCTGTCCATGGGATTTCCCAGACAAGAAGCCCATATGAACATATACAAATTGTGTCACCCCCTTTCTCACAGGATAACTTTTCTCCTTCCTCTCATCTCCTGTTTGTTAAACATCCTCTAGAATGAAACAGATTTCCGGCTTTTCTCTGCAAGCTCTTTGGTTCACTTTTTTTTATTGCCTTGCAGAAAGTACCTGTTACTCAGTGATACTGAGACACAGGAAGAACAAACTGAGCCCTCAGAACCCTGACCGGGTCACTACAGACAGGGCAGGGCAGGACACGCTCGTTTGGCATGTTTTGTGTTTTCAATGGCAGGACAGATTAAACCCCTTTAGAAATCAATTATGTTTATATAGCTACACCCACCAAGGAAGTAGAGTTTAACTCTCCACCCCTGGAGTGTGGGCTGCTTTTTGTGACTTATTCCAAAGAGCCATTTGTGGTGGGGGCTGCGAGGGGAGTGTGTCTGTGACGGAGGAACCTGGAGAATGCCTTCTCAGCCAGGTGGTCGGGGTTAGTGTCAGCAGGGGTGAGTCACGTGTGAGCACATGTCTTTGATGAGACATGACATGACGGGCCCTTCACCCCTGGGGTCCTCTCCTGGAATCTCAGTCCAGGGATGAGAAAGGCCTTAACTGAGGGACGTCCTACAAAATGCCTGACTGGTACACCTCGAAACAGTCAAGGTCATCAGAAATGAGGACCGTCTGAGAAACTGTCGCGGACTGGAGGAGGTGAAACTACAAACTGTAACGTGGTTGGGAAAGGACGACGGGGGGAGAAATTGTGAAATTAAAAGGAAGTGCAGTAAACCCGGGTGGGTTCCAGTCACGTAAGATGTGAGCAGGAGGGCAAACTGGGTGATAGAGAGTACGGACGACGACTCTGTACCGTCTGTGCAGCTTTGCTTTACATCTGAAACTGTCCTAAAACAAAAAGGCTGTTTCAATCAAACATTTTAAAATAAATATAAGTAAAAATAGCTATCAAAATAGTTTTCCTAATAGCTCCGAGAGGTGTTCAATGTGTGGTTTGTCTGTATTTCAACAAAACCTTTGACCAGCTTCTAGAAGGGACGGGAAATTGTGGCTGAAAGGTCGCACCGTTAAGTGGATGGCATTTAGCACCATGAAGGGCACAGCCTTTGGGGCCAAAGTGACGGGGTTTAAAGCCCAGTTTCCTTCCTTGCAGTTGTGTGACCTCAGGCCCGTTAACGCTGCTGTGCCTCAGTGTCCCCTTCTGTCAGATTTCTATCCTGACATCATCACTTGTATCTCCTGGACCCTCTGAGTGCTCTTTAATTATTGATGAATAGATCAGATGAATATGGGTGTTTTGTGACTGTGGTCATGCAGAATGTTATTTATGATTTTAAGGAAGCACATCATATGGTTGGGGCTATAAAAGGTGTCCTGTAGATAACTGCCATGTTTCATGCCAAAAAAACTTTCATTGTCCTCTCCAGAGGCCCTTGCAAGAAATCAGGGCCAGGCCCTGGGCCACCTTCTTCCAGTTCTGACATCTGGCTTCTTGGTTGACTCTTCAGATGGATGGGAGCATTGATGTGGCCTCTGGGTCAAAATTAGCTTCTGTTTTATCATTGTCCTTTTGTTAACTTACCTTGGTATAGTACAGATATACACTTTAAGAAAAATAGCTTTGTTTAGACATAACTCACTTACCATACAACTCATCCATACAGTCTTTTCGCCCTGGGCAGTCCCCCCTGCGGTTGATTTTGGACCATTTTCGTGACCCCCGTAGAAACCCTGTAGCTATCTCCCCTGACCAGCTCCCCACTAAGCCCACTCCTGGAATAAACCATGAACCTACTACTTCTGTTCTCTAGAGATTTCCGTTTCATATAAATGGAATTATATAATATGTGGCCTTTTCTGTCTGATTTGTTTTGCTCAGCATAACGTTTTTAAGGTTTATCCACATTGTAGCGCATGTAATTCCTTTTTATTGCTGAACACTGTTCGGTTGAATGTACAGACCACATTGTTCACGCTTTTTGGCTGTTTCAGAAATGTTGCTTCAAGCATTTGTGTGCAGGCTTTTGTGTGTGTGTTCTCAGTGTTCTTGGGTATATACCTAGGAGGGGACTTGCTGGTTGAGATGTTTAACTCCACGGTTAATGGTTGAGGACCTGCCAGACTATTTTCCAAAGTGGCTGCATCACTGTATATCCCGCCTATAGTGTATGAGGGTGCTAATTCCTCCATATCCTCACCAGCTCTTGTTATGATGTTGATTAAATCTACTTCTGTTTTTGTTGTTACTTGTACTTTTAGTGTCATATCTAAGAAAGCTTTGCTAATGAAGGTCATGAAGATTAATTCCTCTATATTGTAAAGTAGTTTTAAAAATAGTTTTAGCTCTTACATTTAGGTCTGTGATTGATTTTGAGTTAATTTTGAGGTGTGGAGGAGACTTCTTGCTTTCCTTCGGTGAGGGGGTATCTGTCGTTTTGGTTTGAATTACATGACCAACTTCTGATAAAACCCTGGGGTGCCAAGTCTCTAATGAGCTTTCCTGGGCAGAAACCTTGTACCTGTGTTGTTCCATTTTTGTTGCTGGGGGGAAAGTGTGATCAGTGTAAACCGAAAGGAGAGAAAGGGAAGACTTTCTGTGGATTCCTCCAGATTCCCATGTATCTTTTCCTTTGTGATCCAGCTTTGCATCCTTACTGCATGGCTGTGATACATCTTGTTACAGCTCTGCTGAGTCCCTGTCCTTTTGCATGGCTGTGATACATCTTGTTACAGCTCTGCTGAGTCCCTGTCCTTTCAGCAAATAGCTAAGCATGGTGGTGGCCCTAGGGCTCCCCAACACAGGGTCCCATTTCATTCCCTTGCATGTGGATATCTAGCTGTTCTAGCATTATTTGTTGAAAGAAGACATAGTTTCAAAGGGAAATTTAACTGCTGAAAGCTCAAGCTCATGGACACCAAATATCTAATACACCTAATACCAGTTCATACATGTAGCCAGTATGTGGACTAGGATAGGAACCTATTTTAGTCGGTTCAGGCTGCTCTAACAAAATTACTGAGTGAGTGGCTCAAACAGACATTTATCGCTCACAATTCTGAAGGCTGGGAAGCCCAAGATCAAATGCCAGCTGATGTTTCTTCCTGGTTGGTGGATGCATGTCTTCTTGCTGAATCCTCAGTTGGTGGAGAGAGAGGGGGCTCTGATCCTTTCCTCTTTTTATAAGGGCACTAATTCCATCATAGGAGCCCCACCCTCAGGACTTCAGCTAATCCTTATTATCTCCCTAAGGGCCCACCTCCAGCTCTATCCCATTGGGGCTTAGAGTTTCCATATAAGGTTCAGTCCATTATTAATAGGACCCCACCTTCTAAATTCTGAGCCACTTCATGGTATTTACTCACTTTCTCTCTGGTACACAGAAAGGGTCAAAATGAGACCTCTCTTGAGTTTGCTGGATGTAAATAATTCATTGTAACGACCTGCTTCAAGCTACTGGCCTTGTGTATATTTTATATGTCTGGTGTAAAAAGCACCTTGGGTATCTGACTTTCATCATCCAAATTGCTGACTAAAAGTCATCTATCCACTTAATCAACAAGATTTATAGAATTCTCTCAAATGCAAGTAAATATTATTTTGCATTTTTATCATGAAGGCTTTTTGCTTTTTTTGTTGTTGTTTCTCAGTCAGTAAGTTATGTCCAACTCTTTGTGACCCCGTAAACGCCATAAACTGCCTTTTTTTTTTTTTTTTCTTTTTAAGTGTCTAAAACCAGGTTTGGATTGTCTTTATAAAAAAAAATAACATGGTGTATCTGAAAGAGCCTGAACTTTGGGTGTAGGAGACCTGGGGTGAACTCTATTCCTGCCATTTACTAATTATGCACCCATCGAGTCCTCTGAGCCTCACTCTCCAGAAGAATTGTTGAGAGGGATGCATGAAATACCGTTTATGAAATGCCTAGCATGTCATTTCTTGGCACACGGTAGTCGCTCAGTAAAGGGTTGCTATTTTTATATTTGGTGCTGAAACCCCAGCTATCACTCATTTTTTCCTGTGTGGTCCTTTTTCTAATGCTCTTATTTGAATATGCTTCGGTCAGTCTCTTTTCTCAGGAAGTTAATGTAGTCACTGTGTTTTCTAGCTGGTATGATTTACTCTGGCTCTTTGGGAGTTGAAATCTCCCAAAAGTTTCAATGTGTGTGTGTGTGGGGGGTTGCTGTTCTCAGGGGAACCATGCAGGAGGGTTGTTTATCTTGATTCCAGGGAATTGAGATGCTCAGGGGTTCGTGGAATATGTGTTTGCATTCCTGCCAGAGCAGCTCACGAGTTATGTAGGTTATTAATGCAAGTTGTTTCTTTGCTAGGGGAAAAACCTCCTCTGAGGAGCCCCGCTTTCCAGGGAAGACAAAAGACTTCTCCAGTAAGGTGGGAGAGACTTTATAAGACTGTGGGGAGGTGGAGTTGAGGGGGTGAATATCTTTGATAATGATACTCATAGTGATGGTAGGTCACACTGAGCATTTACTCCGTGACCTGTGTGTGGTGCTAAGTGCTGTAATCAGGCATGCATGAGTTTAATAGGTACAAAGATTCCATCAAGTCGAAAGCTGGGAATGAATGACTTACGCTGAGGTCACACAGCTAGTAAATAGCAGATCCAGGAGGTGAACCCAGCATGGTTAGAGACTTTAGCAGGAACGCTTTCCTCTTCTTGAGTGGGTGAAAGACCCAGGAAGCCACCAAGTCTATGAAATACTGTCTGCCTCCATTTCCTCCACTTTCTGTACAGAACCAGCTGTTCAGACTGAAAATGTTTTGGAGTAAAGAGGCTCTATTACCATTTATTTACCTCAGGGCCAAAGACAGATACCTGACTACTCCAGGCAGCCCAGAATGCACAGCCACCTGGATAGAGATTTTAGAGCAATTGTTTTTGGAGCCAAGAGGAAGAACGCAGAGCCTTAGTTAGAACAGATGGTATAGTGCAAACAGATGTCACAGGGAGAGCAGAGCTGCTTGACTCTGATTTTGACTTTATCATGTTTATCAGGAAAAATGATCTTGAAATGGGGAAAGGGTAGAATAAACATGGTTGGGAGAAATTAAAGCCCAAGATAGGAGAGAGAGAGAGCTACTACATACAGAATGTAGGTCTCCTGGACACCAAGAGAACCTACAGATAGGATTGTGGAGCCACTGTAGATATTATTTTGTGAATCAAGAGAAAGAGCCATGCCTGGAGATTGTAAATGATTTCAGTGAACATGTCCTGGTTTTCAGTGGGGGAAAAGCATAGTTTAGAATCTATAGATGGGTGTGCTTAAGTCAGTTTATGATGAAATTCGAGACGCAATCTTGAACAGATGTTTGTGAACATCTAAAAAGGCAGCAGTGATTACTGGGAAACAGAAAGGATCCTCAAAGAACAAGTTTATTCCTGTTTGCATGGGATTATTAGTTCGATACAGGAAGGGAATATCAGATGGACAGTAAATATTGATCTCATCAAGCCATCTGAGAGTCCCTGGTGGCATGGCAAGGCAGAAAAATGTGAGCTGGATAATAACACAGTTCAACGAGTTTGTATTTGGTGCAAAAACCTTTTTAAAACTGGATGAGGAATGGATTAATTGACATGCTGCAGTCTGTGGGCCAACTACAGTGCACTGCTTGCTTTTGTAAATAAAGTTTTATTGGAACGCGGTCAAGGCACTCATTTCCGTGTAACTGCAGCCACTTTTGTGCTGTAGGAGCAGAGCTGAGCAGCTGCCCTGGGGACTAGATGGCCCACACAGCGCATTAAGATGTTTGCTGTCTGGCTGTTTACAGAAAAAGATTTGCTGACCCCTGGCCTAGACAGAGGCCTGGCTTCAGATCAGCTGCACATTAGAATCACCTAAGTTCTTACTAACACCTGCACCCCTCTACTCGCAGTTGGATAGGAATCCCTGAGCGTGGGCCTGGCGTTCACGTTGCAGGCTCCCAGTTGGCTGTAGTGTGCTGTCAGGGCTGGTGGCCTCTGGCTGGGAGACGTGGAGGGGAGAGAGAGTGCCTGGGGGCCGGAAGCTGTCTCCTGTTTCCTGCTGGAGGCAATGACGTGTAATCCAGTCTCTGGATGACAGGAAGGAGGGAAGAGCTGTTTCTCTAGATGACAAGATCATGATTCCACCATTTGTGCCCCGAAGGTAACAAAAGGATGTTGGTTATTGTAGCAAATGTGAAGTCCCTCACTTCTGCTCTCAGGGTCCTTGGCAGAACAGGATATTGGCGGGATGGGGGCTGGTTTCACTTCACCATGATGCAAGTGAAAATGGGCTGAGGGTTCCCTGCAGACTCAGTGTTACCAACATTATGATATTTATAGCCAGGAAAACCAAAAGGAGGCAAAGCTGACAGTACCAACCCAGGCAGTCTCAACCTGTGTTAATGCAGTTAGAATGGAAAACAAGGATAAAAGGCTCCCTGTGTGTACTCCACTCAGCGCATGGCACACCTGTGAGCTCCAAGCTCCTTATGCTGAGAACGAGGCTACTTCAGCTTTGGATTCACATCCAGAGGTGGTACTTCCCACATATCACCCTCCTTAAAACAGGATGAGCTGCCCTGGGAGGCAGGGTGGCCTCCTCCCTGGGAGGTGTGCAAGCAGAGATCGGATGACCATGAGGCATAGGTTAGAATTGTAGAGGCCCTTGGTGATTGTATTAGTCAGGGTTCTGCAGAGAAACAGAACCAGGCTGTGTGTGTTTATACAGAGAGGTTTATTGTAAGGGATTGGCTTATGTGATTATAAGGGCCAGCAAGTCCCAAACTGCAGGGTCAGTCAGCAAACCGGAGACTCGGAGGAGCAAATAATTTTGAGTCTAAGACTGGTGAGCAAGAGGGCCGACGGTATACGCTCCAGTCTGAAGGCCTGCAGGTTCAGGACCCAGGCAGGGTCCCTGTTTCAGTTCAGGTTTGAAGGCAGCAAAAAGCCCATGTCCCAGCCTCAGGGGCCCCGGCAGAAAGAATTCTCTTTCCCTAGTGCTAGTGACCACAAGGGCCCTCTGCAATCCTCAGGGTTAGACTGATGTTTTTAAAGGAAATGGAAGCAGTAATGCCTTGGAGTGAGAAACCTTCACCAGGTCACAGCCCGCAGCCCCTGGAAAGCTCAATGCTTGATTTAAGGAGCTGGTGCATCCACTATACACGGAGGCGGTCAGTGGGCACCCCGGGGACAGCTGTGGGCTTAGGTACTTGGGTTTCATGCATAAACACCCTTCAGACCTCTTCAAGGAGTCCCAAGTGCTAGTTAATCCTTTAATAATGTCAAGAGGATGAGGAAGAGGGCTCTTCGGGCAGAATTCATGAGGGCGTGCAGGATTAGGTGAGTTCAAGGCCCCCATCAGAAGCTCCACTGGGGGGCTTCCCTGAGTGTTCTTGGCACGTGGGCTCCTCTTGTTGAATCAGCAGATGATGTGGCCAGAAAGATGTGAGACCCTCAAAGGGAAACTTCCTATAGGGTGCTGCTCCTGACATTGTCACAACTGGCCAAGTACTTACCTTGTGTCTAAGATGCTTCTAGATGCCCTGTTATTTTTCCTAGTTCCAGACAAGCTGTGCAGGCTCCTACGTACTCCCATTGCACAGATGAGAAGACCGAGCTCCAGGTGCGTTTTCTTCATTTTGGAGGAAAGATGTGTGAGCCGAAAGCCTAGCTATGTCTGTAATGGAGTGCCCTTGGTGTGCTTTCACTCTGCTGGCATGGGGTCCATTTGATTTTAGGACCATTCATACAGTTATTCAGAGTTAGCTCTCAGTTATTGGCAAACAGCAAAATGTGAAAGTCCATGCTGGCTGACAGAGAAGGAAATGGCAGCCCACTCGAGCGTTCTCGCCTGGGAAATCCCATGGACAGAGGAGCCTGGCGAGCTGCAGCTCATGGGGTCACGAAGAGTTGAACATGACTGAGCGACTAACACACAGACACACACACATGGACGTTACAGATCCAGGCCAAGCAAGCGTCGTCCTGGAAGGCAGGACAGCAGCACTGGGTGGTCCCCGCACAAACTGGGCGTGAGACCCACCCTGCCCGTCCCTTGATCCATTCGTGGAGGGGAGGTGGGGTGAGATGGAAGATGTGAGGCTGCCTCTGCCACTTTCTCCATAACTTCACAGTTTACTAAAGTTTGTGAATTTCTTTGAATGTCAGTAGCGATCTTAATTTTATTCTTGATCCTGTAAAGAAGGTTCAATGCTGAAACTTTCAAAAGAAACTGAGTGGCATGGCTGCTCTTCCCAAGATTAGGATCTTCAGTAAAAGATGTGATGTAATTATATCTAATGTAATTCATATAGCTCACATGTCTATCCATACAAACAGACATGAAAAGAGCACACGAACGAGGGAAAGAGAGGCAGACCCTACGTTTAAATGACCTTTTCCTTCTCTTCCCCCAGTCTCTGCAGTCCCCTTCCACATGACTGAACATCCTAAGGCTCTTTGAAAATGCAAGAGCATTTCTGTTGAATGCATCTCAGGTCTTGAAGCCTCACAGCCTGGAGAAGTATTGATTGCATTTAAGGGTCCATTACTTAGGTAAACCAAATAATGTAACTGATCTTGGCTCCAATTGATCACATCTCTCCCACAGTGTTGGAAAGATGGTAATCTAATTACTCCAGTTCCTGGTTTCTAAGGTGAAGGTTACATTTGACTGAAACTTACCTGCTTCAGCAGCCTCTCCTTAAGGGGTTGTTACTTCCTGAAGCACACAGTGCAGGGTATGTAGTACATGTGTGAACTTGGAAGTGAACACACATGCAGTCTGTGCCTGTCCAGCACCCTGGGTTTTAACTTTGACTCTATATAAACAATAGATCAGGAGTCAGGTTAGTATTTCACTTTTAAACAGCCTGGCAGAGAGGGGGTGGGGAGTTGCTGCTGCCCAGACAGGTCACTACTGGACTCTTGTCTCTCCTACAAGCCTTGCCTCATCCCAGTTCTTTCCTTTTCCGGAGGTGGAAGACCCCAGAAACGTGTCCATTTGGGGATGTGCAAGTGCAGTGGGTTTGGAGGCCATCGTTATAGGCTGCCCAGCTGCAGGTTTACCCAGGTGTCAGCGACCTCACTAGCTCTTCACTAGCAGCCTTCTGCACCTGCCTCAGAGGCATCACATGGGCTCTGCCTGGATTTTCCTGCTCTTTCTTGAAACATCTTATGACCTCCCTCATCCATGGACAGAGAAGCCTGGCAGGCTGCATAGTCCATGGAGTCCCGATATCATAACTGAGCGACCGAGGACACACGTGCAAGGAGTAAGAGGGAACGCGTGTGCTCCTCTTCCTGAACAGGAAGGACGGGAGATGGGCTGTGGAATGACAGATCGTTTTGTGGGTCCTCTGATAGCAGATTCTGCTGGCTATTAAGCCCCATCAATCCAAGAGCAGTAAGCATCCTCCAGAAGAGACAGTCAGCATTGCCTGCTGTATGGGGGTGAGCGGGAGTGGTCCAGAAGCAGAATGGAAATACTCAGCGGGCTCTACTTAGAGATGAGCGGTCTATACTCTGCCTTTTAGTGTTCTGAGGGGTTTCTCTTAGTTGGGTGAAATCTCCACATACAAATGCTTACTTTTATTTGTTAAGAATTGTTATTGTTACTAAGTTGTGTCTGACTCTTTGCAACGCAATGGAGTGCAGCATACCAGGCTTCCCTGTCCTTCAGCATCTCCTGGAGTTTGCTCAAACTGATGTCCATTGAGTCAGCAATGCCATCCAACCATCCAAGCATGTTGTCCCCTTCTCCTCTGGCCTTCAGTCTTTCCCAGCATCAGGGTCTTCTCCAGTGAGTTGGCCCTTCACATCAGGTGGCCAAAATATTGGGGCTTCAGCCTAAGCATCAGTCCTTCCAATGAATAGTCAAGGTTAATTTCCTTTAGGATTGACTGGTTTGATCTCCTTGCTGTCCAAAGGACTCTCAAGAGTCTTCTCCAGCGCCATAATTCAGAAGCATCAGTTCTTTGGCACTCAGGCTTCTTTATGGCTCAACTCTCACATCCATACATAACTACTGGAAAAACCAGTATATTTGGGTTTTTAATAACAGAATCAAATAGAGAACTGGCTCTCTCTTTGGGCTGTGGGATTTATGAAAGAGTGTTTCTTTATGGGAAATGTCTTGGCTGCTCTGTAGAATGAATTCTTTCTGGGGTCTGAAAATGTCAGGTGATTAGAATGTACTTTATGGGAATTTTGCCTGTGCGTATATGGAAGCATGACTGTGAAGCCATTTCTAAGGGTAACTGCCATTTTAATGGGTTTAATCATTCTGCTGAAAAGGTTGCACACAGAGGAGTACAGTATTTCTTGAAAGTCTGCATGTGAGAAGTTGTAGAAAGAGTGTTTCTTCTTCGGTCTCCCACCCAGCCCATTGGAATAGTTATACTTCCCCAACCTGTGACTTCAAGTTTATAGAAAAGTAGAAAGATGTTGTGATGAGTTTAACCCCATTCACTTGCCATTTTGCTACATTTCCTTCCTGGCTCTAACTTTGTTTTCAATACATTAAATTTTTTAAAAATTTGTTATTTGTTTGGCTGTACCCAGTCCTAGTTGCACCATGTGGGATCTAGTTCCCCAGCCAGGGATTGAACCTGGGCCCCCTGCATTGGAAGCATGGGGTCTTAGTCATTTTTTAAATATTTCCAAGAAGGTTGCATATATGACAGTTCATCCTGAACCGCTTCAGGTATGTCTCTGAAGAATTAGTTGATTCTCTTACACAATCTGTTACTATTAAAACGCCAGGAAAAAGTAACCTTGATATGATGATATAGTGCCCAGTCCATATTCTACTGCACAGGCTCTAGTTGTCTCAATAATTTTCCGTAGAGCTGCTGTTGTTCTTAATCCAGGACCCAGTCAAGTGTCACGTATTCATATTGTATTTAGTTGTCACATCTCATTAGTCTCTTTTAAATCTAGAACACTCCCTTGGCTTTTTCAGAGTCTTTTGTGATGTAGACCATTTGGAAAAGCCCAGTCTAGTTCTTGTGGATTGTCCTGCAGTCCGTATCTGTTCATTTCCTGTTGTAAGAGTTAAGCAGGCCACCTGAGGAAGAGCTGCTTCCTGCATGGTCCTCAGGAGGCACATCAGGTCAGCTGTGCTGCAGGTCAGGCTGGGGAAGCGTGCCAGGACAAGCCACATCTGTGGGGCTGCGTCTTGGTCCCATGTTTCAGGCGCCCACCAGACTCCTCTGCTCTAAAGGCACTTCCTTCTGTGACTAAGAGCCTTTGGGGCGGTCATCTGAGACCAAGTGTCCTGTTCTCCAGCCATCTTTCTACTGATAGTCTTTTCCTGAATTAATTATTCCATTGGTAGTAAACTATGCCCCAATATATGGAGGGGAGAAGTCAGTTATACTTTGAGTGCCAGAGAAATGACTCAAGGGGAAAAAAAAAAGCCATGTCCTTTTTATTAAAAACAAAAGGAATTTGCTTTTTGTATTCTTAGAGTTTTAAATGAAATTTGTCAGTGTGCATATCAATAAATAGAAGCCTATGTTAATTTTGAATACAGGGTTTAAAATTTTGAGCTTATAAATTTCTAAATGTTGGACACCCATTTAAAATTTGCGTTAAAAATGTTAGCGTTGAAGTCTTGTTACTGCTAATTATTACAGTATTTGGAACAGAAGTGGGAAAATACCTTGAGTTCATGAGCAAAATATTTCTGTAGACAGGTCACTCTGCAGGCGTCTCATCCAAGGAATTTATCATCCTCTGAATGAATCTGTTGTGTTTTTTAAGCAGTTCTCATTTGAGAAATTACTTGTGATAAATGGGTTTCACTAATTAAATCATACACTTCCATAGTACATTACATATAAAACTAGACTAGGAAATAAATATAATTAAAGTAAACATGCCCTTCTAATTAGTAATTGTTTCTGCCATTTTAAGCAAATTCCAGAGTCACAAAGAATTGCTCCGCTATAAACCTAATAATGAAGCTGGTGATAACAGGTGTAAATTAACACAATGGAAAACATTTACACTGTAACATGTTAAATTAAAAATGACATTAACAAGTCTCATTTTCAAATTCCCTATAATTAACATTTGTTCAACCCGGAGATGAATAAGAGCAGTACACCAGTAGATGTCTTGATTTATGGCTTACAGTGCTTGTCATGGCTTTATCTTTGCTAAATTGTAAACAACAGAGACACACTCCTTCTTAAAATATGTCACATTTATTTAATCTTAGACAGTTCTGACAAAGGGTAAAATGTGTTATTTACTGGTGTCATTACTGAGGGTAACGTGCAGGTGTGCCACTGGCAGGGCCCGGTCAGGGCAGAGATAGACATGAAATACCGAGAGCAGGCCGAGTGTGGAGATGGGCAGGTACAGGGGTAGTAATATCCACGACATGATAAAATAGCAGGATTCCCTCAAGTGTTTCCCCTCCAGGCACATATGTGCCTCTGAGTGCTCCAAGTTAATGCTTGTTTCTGCAAATAAATATTATCTTAAAGGTTTTCTTTTATGACACTCGTTAATATAAGTGAGAAACCAGAGAACAGAGGAAACAGCTTTGCAGCTTAATATGTCACCAAGGACATGATGTTTTACTCCTTGCAGAGAGTTTCATCAGTACACTAATGACTGGATGAAGAACTTAAGTGTTATGGCCGTGATAAACATCAGCTTAGATCTCACAGTTGATTTTTTTTTTTTAACTCAAGATTTTAATCACTCTGAATTTAAGAAGAAATTGTCAAGTATGTGTACTGTGGATTGAATTGTTTTTATTTATTTATTTTCTTTTTAATTTGGCCATGCCACACATTGTGTGGGATCTTAGTTACCCAGCCAGGTACTTGCATTGGATGCACAGTCTTAACACTGGACTGCCAGGGAGGTCCCTTGAATTGTGATTAACACACCAACATAGGATTGTAGGGTAGTTTAGAAATCACGTGTGTATGTGTGTGTGTGTGTGTGTGTGTGTGTGTACACACATCCGCCTAGAATAATAAATATCGGTAGCCTTCAAGGTAGTGTGTTTATGTAGTCATGTACGGATGTGAGAGTTGGACCATAAAGAAGGCTGAGCACTGAAAAACTGATGCTTTTGAATTATGATGCTGGAGAAGACTCTTGAGAATTCCTTGGCCTGCAAGGGGATCAAACCAGTCAATCCTAAAGGAAATCAATCCTGAATATTTGCTGGAGGAACTGACGGTGAAGCTCCACTACTTTGGCCACCTGATGTGAAGAGCTGACTCATTGGAAAAGACCCTGATGCTGGGAAAGATTGAGGGCAGGAGGAGAAGGGGGCAACAGAGGGAGAGATGGATGGATGGCATCACTGACTCGATGGACTTGAGTTTGAGCAAATTCCAGGAGATAGTGAAAGATAGAGAAGCCTGGCGTGCCATACTCCTTGGGGTCACAAAAAGTTGGACACGACCGAGTGACTGACAACAACAACCCTTGCAGGGAAGTTTTCAGGCAGTTCTTAGCAGAAAACCTGATGTATAGTGAGCACTCAATAATGATCTCTGCCTTCGTGAGTTAGCAGTTGCTGGGTTGTTCTCTAGGCATCTTAGCGGCAAAACAAGAGCCCTGGCGAGAACATGGCAGCTGCTGATGGGTGAGGATGGTGCCATCCAGCCATTGCCCAGCTCAGACCGCCAACACCCACCAGGCCGCAGAAAAGGCAAGCGAGCTCCAGAGAAGCATCGACTTCTGCCCCACAGGCTACACTAAAGCCTTTGACTGTGTGGATCACAACAAGCTGTGGAAAATTCTTAAAAGAGGTGGGAATACCAGACCACCTTACCTGCCTCCTGAGAAACCTCTATGCAGGTCAAGAAGCAACAGTTAGAACCAGACATGGAACAATGGACTGTTTCCAAATTGGGAAAGGAGTATACCAAGGCTGTATATTGTCACTCTGCTTACTTAACTTATATGCAGAGTACATTATATGAAATGCCGGGCTGGATGAAGCACAAGCTGGAATCAAGATTGCAGGGAGAAATATCAGTAATTTCAGATATGCAGATGACATCACCCTTATGGCAGAAAGCGAAAAAGAACTGAAGAGCCTCTTGATTAAAGTAAAAGAGAATGAAAAAGCTGGCTTAAAACTCAAGATTCAAAAAACAAAGATCATAGCATCCTGTCCCATCAATTCATGTTAAATAGATGGGGAAACAATGGAAACAGTGATAGACTTTATTTTCTTGGACTCAAAAGTCACTGCAGATGGTGACTGCAGCCATGAAATTAAAAGATGCTTGCTCCTTGGGAGAAAAGTTATGACAAACCTGGGGAGCATATTAAAAAGCAAAGACATTACTTTGCCAATCAAAGTCTGTATAGTCAAAGCTATGGTTTTTCCAGTAGTCATGTATGGATGTGAGAGTTAGACTATAAAGAAAGCTGAGTGGCAAATCATTCATGCTTTCGAATTGTGGTGTTGGAGAACACTCTTAAGAGTTCCTTGGACTGCAAGGAGATCAAATCAGTCAATCCTAAAGGAAATGAGTCCTGAATATTCATTGGAAGGACTGATGCTGAATCTGAAACTCCAATACTTTGGCCACCTGATGTGAAGAACTGACTCATTAGAAAAGACCCTGATGCTGGGAAAGACTGACGGCAGGAGAAGAAGGGGATGACAGAGGAGATGGTTGGATGGCATCACTGACTCAGTGGACATGAGTTTAAGCAAGCTTCTGGAGATGGTGAACAGGGATGCCTGGCGTGCTGCAGTCTGTGAGGTTGCAAAGAGACAGACACAACCGAGCAACTGAACAACAACTAGCTCATAAGTTGCGGCTTTGCTGAGGGGAATTCACATCTTCTCTGGCTACCACTGCCCACTTGATGAAAGAAAACAGTTCTTGATTAAAGAAACTACCTCCACCTTCCCTTATGCTCTGCCCACCACCCATTGCCCTGGCTGGTTTCTCTTGCTTCCTTTCAGACCTGAGCTCTTCCCGCCCTGAGTTGTAGGAGGATGGCTGGCTAGGCTAGGGAGGTGCTTGAGCGTCTCTGAGCCGTGGCTCTTTTCTCCCAGAAAAGATGGTCATCCTGTTCTGTTCCTAGCAGACTTTTCCTATTCGTCCTTTCAGATCTGCTTCGCGGCTTAACGTGGTCGGAGCTCCTGGACAGTGAGCCAGTAGTAGAACAGAGAGAGTCCACGGGCCTCTGAGTGGACGGAATGTTTTCTGTTTCCTCTTTGGCACATTTATGGATTATTTTTGAAGGAATATAAACATATCAACTTCCCCCAAACTAAAATCTCAAGGGTCAACCAAAATCGAATGTCATGTCAAATATCCATCGGCCAGTGAGCCAGCAAACAGCGGGCCAACCCACAGAAGGCAAAATGAGATACTCTGTGTTTCTGTTCATTGTGGTAGGGAATTGACTCTCTTAGTGGTTGGCTACTATGTCCATTCAGGACAGGGAACTGCTGTGGTGTGTTGAGAATGAAAAAAAATCTTGAAAAACAACATTGAGGATTCATGTTGATGTATGGCAAAACCAATACAGTATTGTAAAGTAAAATTAAAAAAAAACACACAACGTTGAGAATCATTGCACTCTGTAACTGATTTAGACAGACATAAAAGAGGCGAGAGAAGGGGCAATCTTGCATAAATTCAGTATTTTCATCTAGAGATTTTTCTTTGTACCATCCCCAATATTTGTGTCTTAGAGGACAGAGGCAAATGAAAACAGAAAGAGCTATTTTCACTGGAAATGAGTCATTGTCTATGAATATATAGATATTGTTACTGCCAGGAAATGAATGTTTATGAAGTGTCTTCCATGACAAGGGATTCTTCTAGGTGTGGAGAGAGAAGAGGAAGATACCCTCCAGGCCTGACCGAGGGGAGGAAGCCTGGGTATCTCAAGGTGGAGAGAGAGGGCACTGCTACACTGCTCATGGTCACGGGCACGCTGGGTTCATCTGGCTCCACGGCCAGATGGGAAGGAAGCTGTGCCACGAGATCTCATTACCGGAGGCGAGATGCTCAGGTGTGAGCTGCCTAATTATGAAAGCCCAGGGCACACATGCTCTCTGGAGGCCCACCAGTGTTACAAATATTGGAAAATAATTTTGGCAGCAAATTTAAGCTCAGATGAGTTCCATCAGGGCTACACATGTAGAAAAAGAAGTCTAGGCTTTCTTTAAAAAAAAAAAAAAATCACAAAACCCCTCAATAACAGCTACAAAACCCCTCTGGAATCATTATTTCAAGCCAGATCTTCATGCCAGTTTTGCAAGCATGACAATGTATGCACATGAGGAGAATCTTTTCAAAGCTCAGATTTAAGGCAAAAGGTCACACAGTTGATGGTTTAGTAGATGGCAGTAGTAAAAATAACTGCTCTCTGTTGCACATATTGGTTAAAAAAAAGTTTGACTTTCTGATATTCTTGATCATGAAACCTTTTTTTTGAATGTAGCTATATTTTCCCCTTCATCTGTATTCAGTTTCTCTGAAAATAAAAATCTCAGGTGCAGTGAAGCGATTTTACATCTTTTCAAATATCACAGTGTGTGTGTGCTAAATCGCTTCAGTTGTGTCCGACTCTTTGTGACTCTATGAACAGTAGCCTGCCAGGCTCCTCTGTCCATGGGGAGTCTCCAGGCAAGAATACTGGAGTGAGTTGCCACGCCCTTCTCCAGGGGATCTTCCCGGCCCAGGGATCGAACCTGTGTCTCTGTGTCTCCTGCGTTGGCAGTGGATTCTTTACAACCGGCACCACGTGAGAAGCCCTTAATGCCACAATTCTCCGTACGTAAGTGTACAGGATTCATTTTGCACAGCCTCGACCAGATCCTCCCAGCCCTGCCCTCCTGCGCAGGAGAGCCACATGTCCTGGTGGGCCGCCAAGGCTGGTGATGACACAGGGCCGCTGTCAGAGGAGATGCTGGCGGAGGGGCCGGGAACATGCACGGCACACCGCCTCATTCCACCTGCCCTACTTGTTGGAGGCTGAGGCTGGAGGTTCTTTCCCAAGCCAAATCTGTAGCCTTTAGAGAGAAGCATCTGGCCTTTTGGCAGCTCCACATAAGTTCTCATGGTTGTTTGAGAGTTTCTCCTGTGTGCTTGTCACATGGTTTAGATATTGAACCCGTTCCTGGCATCTGAATGTCCCAGTTTCTGGGCCTGAGGAACGAGGAAAAGCTAGAGTCTGTTTGCATGTGCAGAGCCTCTTTGAAATTTGTGAGGCTAAAGAAAATAAGTCCTCCCTACCTAAAAAGAATTATTTCGGGTTTTGTCATCCCTGCATTCGTAGATGATTTTCTTCTGCCTAATTTTAATATCCACATGTCCCACATTTATGCTGGAAAGATCACTAGAGATTATAGAGACACTTCTCTATAAAGTGGTCTTTAAAACGATTCACTGAGAAAGCTATAGTAAGCTTCCAGAGTTTTCTTAGTTTAAGTATTTCACAATTCAGTGATATTTATTGAGCAATCCTGATGTTCCAGGCAATGGGTACCACATCAGACATACCATGTGTGTGAGCTCAGGCTGTTACGACAAATACAGAGTCTTGGGACTTAAACAACAGACATTTATTACCCAAAGTTCTTGAGGCTGGAAGTCCAAGATCAAGGTGTCAGCTGATTGGGTTTCTGGTGAGGGCCCTTTTCCTGGCTTGCAGACAGCTGCCTTCTGGCTGTGTCCTCACATTGGTGGTGGTGGGGTTGTGGTGAAGAGAGAGAGAGATGTGTTGGTGTCTCTTCCTCTTCAGATTAGGACACTCATCCCATCAGGGGACCCCACCCTCATGACCTTTTCTAAACCTGGTGTTGGTGGTTTAGTCACCAAGTTGTGTCCGACTCTTTGCAACCCCATGGACTATAATCCACCAGTCTCCTCTGTCCATGGGATTTCCCAGGCAAGAATACTAGAATGGGTTGCCATTTCCTTCTCCAGGGAATCTTGCCCACGCAGGGACTGGACCTGGGTCTCCTGCATTGCAAGCTGATTCTTTACCAAATGAGCCACCAGGGCAGCCCATCTAAACCTGATTACCTTCCAAAGGCCCCCACCTCCAAATATCGTAACGTCAAAGGAGATTCTGGACTTCAAAGCATGAATCTGGGGGAGATACAAATATTCAGTCTGTAACACCATGTTAGAACGTTCACCAAGTTCTTCATTATCAAACCTCACTCAGAACACCTTCCCAGCCTGGGCCACTCGGATTTATGTGTGATCGTCCTTATTTTATTGATATTAAATAATTTGTTTGAATTGAATACATTCAGCTCACTTTGATGGCTTAATCTCAGTTGGGTATGAAACTGCTACATTTTGTTTTTAATGTTTTTTTTGGCTGTTCTTAGTCCATTTAATTCTCAGTCATTTGATATCTTCAGTGGCGTGGATCATCATGTCTGTAACTTGCTGTGTCCATCTTCTAGCACAGCATTTATTTATGTGACCTATAGCGATTCTGGACCTACTGTGTGCCAGGCAATGTTCTAGAAACTCCACAGAGAGGAAACAGCTTTCCAGTCTGAGCTTCCATCTCAATGGGCCAGATAATCGGCGGATGGCAAATTTCAGCCTGACATATAGTTTATACTGCAAAGAGAACGAACTGGGTGCGAGGGGGTGTGATAACGATGCAGGTGGAGGCATCCCTCATGGAGGGGGCAGGAGGAGCTCCCCCCCCCCGGTGAGGTGACATTTGACCTGAGATCTGGCGAAGGAAATGGCAACCCACTCCAGTACTCTTGCCTGGAAAATTCCATGGATGGAGGAGCCTGGTAGGCTACATACAGTCCATGGAGTTGCAAAGAGTCAGACACTACTGAGCGACTTCATTTTCTTTCTTTCTATAGTTCCTTTTGGAGAAGGAAATGGCAACCCACTCCAGTGTTCTTGCCTGGAGAATTCCATGGGCGGAGGGGCCTGGTGGGCTACGGTCTATGGGGTTTCAAAGAGTCAGACACGACTGAGCAACTAACACACACCGAGAAGTTAGCCACACGGAAGTTTAGGGGCAAAAAGCTTTCCAAGGAAGGGAAGAAGCAAGACAAGGGCTACTCTCCTCACTCATCACAGGACAAAAGCGAACAAAGAGGGCCAGTCTGCCAGCAGTAGCACGAGTCAGGGCGGGGCTCTGCCAGGGGCTTGGAGAGGTTGTGGAGTGGGGTGGGGGTGGGGGAGCATGAGACGGCTCAGAGAGAGGGTGTAAGCTGGAGCTTTGCAAGTGATGATGAGGAGTTTAGCATTTATTCTAAATGCAGAGGGAAACCAGGGGAGGGTTAAATGTGAGAGGAAAAGGATTTTATGTGAACACTTCAGGTTTATTCAATAAATATGATGGTCTTAGTATTGACAGTCTGTATGCAATTAATAATATCCTGTGTACTTGCCATGATTCACCTCTTCTATGTTTAGTTCGAAGCAAAAAGAAACATCTTATGCAAACTTAATAAATGAATTATATCTCTTTGTGCTTCTGACAGTTTAATATTTATCACTTGGAGAAGCTATATGTGGTTTTACCCCTGTGCAGGCATAAATTGTTCATTCGAGTGGGGCATGTCAGTTTTAGCTAAGGTCTCCTCTTAATTGTGATTGTATATCCCTTGTGGCTACATGTCAAAATATGACATATCAGCCTAGCCCAACCTGGACTTAATGAACAGGAAGCCATGGAATTATATGATTTGGGGGCACACAGGGGCTTTCCTAATGCCAATTCCAAGGGTAAGTGGCATGAAGGTTATTTGATTAATTGGACAAGCCTAACTCTAGCATCAGCTGCCTGCCTGTCATCTGAACACAACACATTGAAGATGAGTTGACTTGGCACTCCATGATTAAAATCATGATACTTCTCTTATTGCTAACAGAATATTTTGCCTAGTGTTACACTGTTCCCTGGTGGCTCAGTTGGTAAAGAATCTGCCTGCAGTGCAGGAGACCCAGTTTTGATTCCTGGGTCGGGAATATCCCCTGAAGAAGGGAATGGCAACCCATCTAGTATTCTTGCCTGGGAAACCCCATGCAGAGGAGTCTGGTGGGCCGCAGTCCATAGGATCACAAAGAATCGGACACACCTGAGTGACTAACACTTTCACTTTCACACTGTCTTGCAAATAAGCATTGACACCGCCTGTCCTTACAAGTGAGGGTCTTTCCAAAGCGTGTTTCAAAAACACTCTGCTCCCTGAAGTCAAGGTACGGTTGACGCCACACCTGTGCAATGAGACCCATTTTGTAGCTCGTCTGTGGACCATTGGCTGCTCTGCTGAGACTGGAGGAGTTCCACTAGAGGCTTAGGAGACTCTTACTTGAACTTCTGCGCAGACGTGGTATTGGTGGAACCGTTAGTCCCACGTGACTTTGCTTGTCTTGAGGTGATGCATTTGCATATAGTTTTAGCTCAGTGTTGGCATGTCTGAGAACTCAGGGACCTGGATTGGCTCCACTTTCCAGGTGATGAAGAGGGAAGCTGTCCCCTGGAGGAGGACTGGGCAGGGCTGACGCACTGGGGTGATGGGGCCTTTGTCCTGATGAGCTGGTGTTAAGCCTATACACTCCTCACCTCTTGGGAGTAAGAGAAGGCTTGAGAGGTCCTAACTGGTCCTCCAGACCCTCACCACCATTCGGAGCACCCATCACATCAACACTCCTGACACATTCAAACTTAATTCAGATGTGCTTTCAAATTCTTCAAGTTGATGACTTTTCAAGGAGCTCACTAATAAAATTTAGGAGTAGTGGAGATGAATTCAACTCTGCTACAGATTCTAATGTTATCAGCATCAGTTTTCCTTTGGTGCTGCTACTAATATACTGCTTTCTTACTTGAATTACTCTTTTATAGTAGAGGAGCAATGTCTTATTTTGTCTTTCCAAAAATACAAAGAGGGTGAGGGATATCAGCCTTATTGTCTCGCTTTGTGGGTGAAGAAGTTGATTGTTTCTCAGAGGTGGATGTCTGGCAAGAGTAGAGCTGGGTCCCCCCACCCCATCCCACCCCCAGAAGTGCAGCCCTTACACTCTGTGCTGCTTTTCCATGCCACCTTCCAGTTTTCGATAAGAAGTCACTAAATTACAGAGTTGGTAAGTGTAACTTTTTTCTGGTTAAGAAAGGGTATGGAGTAGTAAAAATTTATCTAGAGTATTTCAAGATTCTTTTTGCACTGGTTTCATAGGAAGGTGATGTGATCAAGGAGGAGGCAGTCCTCTTCAGGATGAAGAGCTATGTGTATTGAGACTATTGAATTGTATCTTTTTTTAGAATTCATAGACTAGAATTTGGTAAGGTTTATTTCTTGCTTATGTTCAGTCTGTCTAGTCAAAGCTATGGTTTTTCCAGTAGTCATGTATAGATGTGAGAGTTGGACCATAAAGAAGGCTGAGTGCTGAAGAATTGATGCTTTCTAATTCTGGTGTTAGAGAAGACTCTTGAGAGTCCCTTGGATAGCAAGGAGATCAAACCAGTCAATCCTAAAGGATATCAACCCTTGAATACTCATTGCAAGGACTAATGCTGAAGCTGAAGCTCTAATATTTTGGCCACCTGTTGTGAAGAGCCAACTCATTGGAAAAGACCCTGATGCTGGGAAAGATTAAGGGCAGGAGGAGAAGGGAGCAACGGAGAATGAGATGGTTGGATGACATCACTTACTCAATGGACATGAGTTTGAGCAAACTCCAGGGCATAATAAAGGCCTGGAGTGCTGTAGTCTATGTGGTCACAAAAAATCTGGCATGACTCAGTGACTGAACAGCAACAAGAGGCAGTTATAATTTTTTTATATGTCAGTATTTCTTTTCTTCCTTTTCTTTTTTTTACTGACAACTGCTCTCCCATTTCTTTTTACTTTAACAATCCTAATTAAAGGGGGAAAATAGCAAGGTTGGTAACCATGCCACAGGACGTGGCAGACTCAGAACACAGGTCTGCTTGGCTCTTGTCAAAGGTACATCCCCCAGTTGATGGGGGTTTTCATCCCTTAGTTTCACATCCTGGTTTTCCTTCAAGAGTTTGGCCAAATGGGGACTCTGTTCCCTCGGCGGGGGAGGTCTTCCCATCATTGTCCAGTCTGACTTTCCACCCGGTCTGACAAAACAACACTTCGCTAAGCCCTGAAACTGTGTTTTCAAACACCCCTTTCACTTGTGATGGTCCGTGAGAGAAAATGCTCCAAGGAAAAGGCAGGCCTGTGAGCATCAGGTGAAGGGAGCAGATGCCCCAGCTCTGGACATGTCGCCAGGCAGGGGCGACAGACCAGGAGAAGCTGACGCCAGTTTTTGTCACCACCCTAGCATGTGTTCACATCGGGGGTTCACGGTGGGCAACTGAAGGGACTCGTAGGCTGTAAAAGCAGGACATTTTCTCCTGCCACTAACAGCGAGAGAAGGGGTCCCTTACCTTGTTTTCCCTCTGCCGCTTGGTGACAGGAGGGAGGTCTCCAGGAGCATTCAGACCCTTTGAAAAAGCTCAGCACCGTATTTAAGCTGTTAGACAGGTGATTGCATCTCAGCTGGATTAGACTCTTGGAGCAAAGAAACTCTAGTCATTGGGGTGGAACTCTTTGTGTGGAGTGTCAGCGACTCAGGAGAAATGGAATTCCAAGTAACTTGTGTTTTCTTTCTGTAGAGGGATCACAGGCTAATGTGGAGGCTGCGCTGTGCTGGGCTGTGCTTAGTCGCTCAGTCGTGTCTGACTCCTTGCAACCCCATGGACTGTAGCCCGCCAGACCCTCTGCCCATGGGGATTCTCCAGGCAAGAATACTGGAGTGGGTTGCCGTGCCCTCCTCCAGGGCATCATCCCAGCCCAGGGATTGAACCCAGGTCTCCCATATTGCAGGACGATTCTTTACCGGCTAAGCCATCAGGGAAGGCTGTTAGCTGTAATTGGGCTTCCCTGGTGGCTCAGTAGTAAAGAATCCACCTGCCCACACAGGAGACGCAGGTTCAATCCCTGGGTCGGGAAGATCCCCTGGAGAAGGAAATGGCAACACACTCCAGCATTCTTGCCTGGGAAGTCCCATGGATGGAGGAGCCTGGCAGGCCAAGTCCATGGGGTTGCAAAAGAGTCAGATATGACTTATCTTCTAGAAAACAACAACAACAAGCTATGATTATCATTGTCCTGGGCACACAGGGGCCAAACAGTTACATGTTTAGGAAGGCTCCCAAAGAAAAATAAGTCAGAAGACTATATCGGGGAGGTCAACAGAGTGGGGTCTAGGGGCAGAAGCTCCACTTGAAAGAATGATGAGAGTTATGAGGAAGGAGGAATGTTATACGTCATGAGAGCAGGTGAAATTCCAGGGGGAAAGCAGAGCAGGTAGAGAGCTTGGATTTGAAGTGGCCAGTTGTGTTGAGACAGGTGTTTGCTGTACTGATAATATAGAAGACATAGAACTGTTGTTGCTGCTGCTGCTAAGTCGCTTCAGTCGTGTTCGACTCTGCGTGACCCCATAGATGGCAGCCCACCAGGCTCCCCCGTCCCTGGGATTCTCCAGGCAAGAACACTGGAGTGGGTTGCCATTTCCTTCTCCAATGCATGAAAGTGAAAAGTAAAAGTGAAGTCGCTCAGTCGTGTCCGACTCTTAGCGACCCCATGGACTGCAGCCCACCAGGCTCCTCCATCCATGGGATTTTCCAGGCAAGAGTACTGGAGTGGGGTGCCATTGCCTTCTCCAATAGAACTGTTAAGAGGACTCAATTTCACAACATGTATTCAGTGCCCCGTTGGAGCTAGGCATGGAGCTGGGTTCTAGGAGAGCAAAAACGAGTTGCCTGAGAATGTAGAATTTGGGTGGGGAAGAGGATGAAGAAAGCTCTCTGGACTCGATGTGAGTCCCAGGCCCCTGGAGCAAGCAGCTAGTTATGGGAGAGACTGCCCCCTAGAAGAGAGGAGGAGCCTTCCAGCAATGGGTCATGGGTCAGAAAACAGAATTTCATGCCAACTAAGATGAGAAGCAGCAAGATGTGTGCTACCTTAAGGAGCCCAATGTGTGGGGAGCAACCTAGTCTTTCAAGAATATGAATGCATGTAGCAGAGTAACTTGGTTAGGGTGAGGAGGCAGGTAGGTCAGTGGGTGTGGCTAGGGAGAATTCTTATGTCATGCTAACGATTCTGGACATCATCACATCTGATAGAAAATATTGGAAAGAGAGTAAGTTTGATTGGAAAGCTACTAATCCCTAGGAAGCTGTGGTAGATTTTTGAGCAGGAAGCTGACGTACTGAAGGTGACATTTCATTTAGCTAAGTAACATTTTAAGCACAGTTATAAAAGTCTTTTCTCATTATAAAAGTAAGACTAATTTCAGGAAAATTTAAAGGTAGAACTATAAAGAAGAAAATAAAACATGTTGCTTAGTCCCATGACACATAGATACAGATTCCAGCACTTGAATGCTTTGTTCCATTGTGGTCTTTATGTGTCAGGGGTAAAATCATGGGAAAATTTGGACTGGTGCCCAGCCTCTTCCCCCCAAATGCAAGCCCTGTGATGTATTTCACTCTCTCTCTATCCCAACTTTTATGAAATATATGAGAAATAAAATCAAAGCTCTCTTTGTATTACTAGTTCACAAAATGGTTGAGATAGTTTACTCTTTTCTGTGGCTTTCTGTGAAACATTTTTTTGCTCTCTGCAGCCCTTTTCCTTTTGATAATGTACACACTTGCTCATTGTTCTGGGGGCTTATTGATATCACCAGTTGTTGTTGTTGTAGTTTTTAAATTTGAGGACAATTTAAGTCGACTTGTGGAAGGTTGGAATCCTGGAGAGGATGAGATAAGGGGCCAGGTGGTACCCTTAGCGTGGTGGGAACACAGACATCTATAGGTCTACTTGCTCAGCTAAAGTGTTCATGGGTCCCTCTGTGTGTGCTGTGTCCTCTGGAGAACCACACGGGGGCTGGAGAGGCTTCTGTGTTAGACTCTTCATTGCAGAGGAATGACTCTTATATTGTCCTTGCCTTTTCCTCCTTTCTTTTTTTTTTCTCTTCATTTAACGGCTTGATGGGGATTTTTTTTTTTTTTTTTAACGTAAGGAGAAATAAAGCCAAGAGTTTTTTAATTTGAAATACTGATTTTGAAAGTCTTTCTTTCTATCCATGCCATTTCAGAGTCAACAGAAACCCAAACCACACACTTAAAAACCAAACAAAAAGCACCAAGTCACTCCAGGTTCAAGTGGGAGTACCATTCATGCTTTTTCATGGAGCCAAGTATACACAATGTGTATTCCTCTTGGCCCCTTCTCCCCATATTTGGATCCTAACCTATATAATTATGAATCTTGCATTTTCACTAATATTGTAAGAATTTATTATTAAATATTATGATATTTTCCTTGAAAACAGATTCATAATACTCAGTTACATGAAGGCACCATAACTTACTTAGCCCTTTTCTATTAGACCTTAAGATTCTTTTCCTCATAATATTTTAGCTGTTACATAACATGAGCTATGGTGAGTATTCCTATACAGAAGACATTGCAAATATCACTGGTAATTCCTTTAGCAAAAATTCTTAAAAATGGATTTCCTGTTTGGAGATTGTGAGCTTTGATACACTTTTTGATATATTGCCAATTTTCCCTTTGGAAAGACTTGACCTGTTTAGCTACCAGCCGGAGTGAGTGAGGCCTCCTGCTGCCCTGTACCATTGTCTGTACTGAAGATTATACTTTTAGTTCTTTGTCTATTTAGTATGGAAGATGACTTTCTTTCTTTTTCCCTTTTTAAAAATTACTGGTTATATGTATTATTAACATGTTCAGTTTTTTTCTCTTTCTCTTCATTTTTTAATTTTTGGACTTTCTGTTTATGTACTGATTCACTTTATCTGTTATTTTTAAGCCATTTTCTTTATTTCTAACAACTCTTTATATATTAAGTTGGCCAAAAAGTTTGTTAAGATTTTTCTATAACATCTTTTGGAAAAACTTCAATGAACTCTTTTGTCAACCCCATATGTAATAATACTGTTATCCCTTTTCTTATATTTATATCCTTTAAATTTTTTCTCAATATTTTAGCTGGAGATTTTATGAGGTATATAAACGTATATTTTTTACATAGTCAAATATAGCAAGTTTTTTTTCTCTTATTGCTTTAGTGATTAAGAATTCTAGCTCTCTCCAAGATCACTTAAATACTTACTTTTATTTTCTTCTTGGTTTATAGCTTCATTAAAAATTATTCTTTAATTTATTGGGATTTATTTTTGAATATGTTATGAGGTAAGCTAAATTTTTTCCCCAAAATACTTTACCTATGATTCCAAAACACAAAAGGGGGATTATTGAAGAAGCATTTTTTTCTTCAAGCATTTATAATGATATGAATTTAGTTTTTAAAAAATTGGTAGGATAATAATGACCTTAGGTATTGTTTGGGTCAATCCTGGAGCCGTTAAATAAAAGGAATTGAATGTGTAGATAAATGGAACCTAAGGCATCGTGACAGTGGTGCCATCTATGTTAAGTGGGAAATTCATGAGTGGAGAGGCTTGTCAGCAGGGAGTCTGAAAAATTTTCTTCAACACCTTAGTTTTTCAGAGCCTGGCACGCACTTACAGGTTTGGTTGGAACCTTATTAATGGGTTTTCTTGGTAGATTGAACATCTTTGAAGCCAAGAGGTAGATTAAGTGGTTTAGGGACAGAGGAAAAAATCTGGGCTTTTGGAGGTTATTTTATTTTTATTCATAATTGTTCCTTGAAGTACCCTCCTGACGGCCACCACATCTTTCCTTAGAACTTACCTTTCTAAACTTTGTCACCTTTGTTTAAGTTAACTTTAGGGTTAATAGACAATTTTTGTTTGTACTAGTTCACCTGTTCTCGCAACAATCTGATGTAAAGTCCTACAGGTGTTGAGATGTCCTTGTTTTCAAAACTTTGGAAACACGAGGGGCTTAAGGTGACACAAAGAAGATGTGTTCTCTTGCTCTTTCATTGAACACTCACTGGGGGCCGGTCGTATGCTGAGCACTGTTAGATACTGAGAATGCATAAATGAAAGGAAATTCTTTTCATACACAATTTCTTTTATTCAAGTTTAATTGATTTTTAACATTGTGTTAATTTCTGCTGTACAGCAAAGCGATTTAATTATATGTGTGTGTGTGGGTGTGGGTGTGTATGCACAGGCATGCATGCCAGTTCACTTCGGTTAAGTCCACCTCTTTGCGATCCCATTGCCTGTAGCCTGCCAGGCTCCTCTGGAATTCTCCAGGCAAGAATACTGGGGTGGGTTGCCATTCCCTTTTCCAGGGATCTTCCCAAACCAGGGAATGAACCTGGGTCTCCCTCATTATAGGCAGATGCTTTACCATCTGAGCCACTAGGGAAATCCACACACACACACACACACACACACACACACACACACACACACTCTTGTTCATGTTCTTTTCCATCATTGTTTATCTGGGATATTGAATGTAGTTCCATGTGCTATACAGTAGAACCTTATTTCTCCATTCTATATATAATAGTTTGCATCTGCTAATCCCAATCCGTCCCTCCCTCACCCCTACCTGTCTTGGCAACCACAAGTCTATGTTCTCTCTCTGTGACTCTGCTTCTGCTTTGTAGATAAGCTCACCTGTGTTGTATTTTAGATTCCACATGTAGATGACATCATATGATATTTGTCTTTTTCTGATTTACTTCACTTAGTACGATAATCTCTAGGTCCATCCAGGTTGCTGCAAATAGCATTTATTTCATTCAAGTGCTTAAGAAAAAGAAAAGGTAACCCTGGGGCTAAAACCCGGATCCTGTGATTCCAAGCTGGAGTCTTCCCACTACAGTTTATTTTCTGGTTTGTGGACCCATAAGCTTTGTGGCCAAGACTGGTCAAAAAGTGCTTGGTTCTCCTCATTTCTCAGGACTTGATGGTCTACTGAAGAGCCATCATCATCTGCTGCAGTCATTTTTATTCATATTTGGGGTGTCTGGTTACTGCTTCAACTAAATGCGATTCATTCACACTTGGAGGTGCCCAGCATACTGGCAGCATTCCTGGACAGAAGGTTGACTAATTCAGTGAGGATTTCTTAAGCATAGCCTGATGTAGGTGCTGACCCTTGGGTGAAATAGACCTCATAAGCATCCTTGTTTTGACAGAGTTAGGGTAAAGTAAGGGCAGCTCTTGGGCTTCTCAGGGGGCACTAGTGGTAAAGAGCCTGCCTGCCAGTGCAGGAGATGTAGAGACTCAGGTTCGATCTCTGGGTTGGGAAGATTCCCTGGAGGAGGGCATGGCAACCCACTCTGTCCATGGAGAAGCCCATGGACAGAGGAGCCCATTGGGCTACAGTCTGTAGGGTTGCAAAGAACTGGACATGACTGAAGTCACTTCACACACATGCACACACAAGGGTGGTTCCTGGTATGAGCAGTTCTCAAGCAGGTTCTGCTTTGTTACAGTGTGTGGTTCCATGGGTTCCCAAAGACGAAAGTTTAAATGGAGCAAGTTGACCTTGGCTGTAGAGAAGAGAGCCATGACTGTCCCTCAGTCATGTATTGCTAAGCATGAGATGCCATGGAGCAGTGCCTTGTTGGTGACCATGAGGATGCCCAAGTAGGGCACAGGGTGAGCCCCTCCCAGGGAATGGACACTGGAACAAGAAATGACTCTTTTCCTGGGTCAGACTTCGCTTTTAAGAGCCAACCTGTGGTGCTTGGCAATAACCATCCATTAAAATATGGAAGAGGAAAAAGTGGAAACAGTGACAGATTTTATTTTCTCGGGCTCCAAAATCACTGTAGATGGTGACTACATCCATGAAATTAGAACACCTTACTCCTTGGAAGGAAAGCTATGACAAATCTAGACAGTGTATTAAAAAGCAGAGACATCACTTTTCCAACAACTGTCCATCTAGTCAAAACTATGGTTTTTCCAGTAGTCATGTATGAATGTGAGAGTTGGGCCATAAAGAAGGCTGAGTGCCGAAGAATTGATGCTTCTGAACTGTGATGCTGGAGAAGACTCTTGAAAGTCCCTTGGACAGCAAGGAGATCAAACTAGCCAATCCTAAGGGATATCAACCCTGAATATTCGTTGGAAGGACTGATGCTGAAACTGAAACTCCAGTATTTTGGCCACCTGGTGCAAAAAACTGACTCATTGGAAAAGACCCTGATGCTGGGAAAGATTGAGGGCAGGAGGAGAAGGGGACAACAGAAGATGAGATGGTTGGATAGAATCACTGACTCAATGGACATGAGTTTGAGAAACTCTGGGAAATAGTGAAAGACGGGGAAGCCTGGGTGCATGGGGTCGCAAAGAGTTGGACATAACCTTGCGACTGAACAACAACAATAATCCATTAAAATAAAAGAAAATTATATGAGGCAATGTGTATGGGTGACATACACTACCTCACATATGGTGAGCTTGAGTGACCTTGATGAAATGAGGGATGTGGATAATAATTAGATCAGTGTGTTATGTTGCTATCTACCTAAGGTAGTTGCCCATATATAACTTTTTAGGAGTCTTTATAGGCACTAGATCAAAAGCCAGGCAGACATCTGTATTTCTTGGTTCTTTATTGTATGAAGTGTAATTTAGAGTCACTCAGACTCTGTTTTAAAGAGAAATTTCTTTACTGATGCTCTGATATGAATGTACCAGCATTATCACCCCCTAGGACGTTTAGTGTTCATACATAGAAACAAAAAGAAAAATTAGGTTCCAGTTGACTTTCTTGGTAATGGGAAAAGGTAGTTGTTCTAATGATTTTATTTATTATTTTGAATTCTGAACTGAAAAAGAGATGGGTATATTTGAAAACCAAAGATAAGAGTAAGTCCAACTGATTTTTGTCATCTTAGTTTTAATTTCCATATTTAATTATTTTTTGCATATAAGTCTCTATTCATATGTTTGTTCATTCTGTTTTATGTGTATGTTAGTTCTATTTTATGTGTAATGTTGTTTTATATTTCCATTGCATCTTACATTATTATTCAGTGTACTTTTGTGTGTTCTAATAAAATCATTGTTTCTGTATGTGTTTTCTGATTGGCAGGTTGAAGAAAGAAATTGATTTTTTTCTTGGTTGTAAAACTAAGTATAGTGTCATAGGGGAAAGCTTTTAGAAAACAAATAGAGCAATCCCTTTGTCAATGAGAATACTTCAGTTTTTCAAGCTACTTGCATGACTAGAGTGATAAGCAATCTTAGAACAAGCATTTGATATTGATTTGCCAGTCTCAAGTAACAAGTTACTGCTTCACTTATTGAGAATTAAATCAAAATGATTCTGTGCCCTAAATAATGTGTATCGTGAGAATTCCCTTGCATGATTTATATGCTGTGGTGTAGCAAGGGTAAATATTGAAGAATCATATGACTTTAGAAAAGGTTGTGTATTATTACTACATAATTTTATTATGTAGTAAATCTTAATTGGAGACACACAAAATGCTGTTGCAGAGGTTCTTAAAAAGTTTTAGAGGCACATTGTATTATAAAAATTTGTATCTTTTGTTTTATTTATTCAGATGAATTCTTAGCCATATGGTCTTTATTGTCCAATAAAAATTGCAAGTGGGAAATACTTATTTGCTTACAAAACATAGACCATTTTGCAAATCAAAATTGATTATCATTCAGAACTGATATTAGAAATAAAAATTCTTCTCAAAATTGAAATACAAAGTTATAATTAGGTACTCTGTGTTTCATATAAAAGTCAGATAGTATTTTTTTTGCATATTTTAAATTTATTTCCAGAATTTGCCATCTGGTAAATGATTTGAGTTAATTTTAGAGAGTTGCAAGTAACTCAGATGTTTCATACAGATTTGACGATTCATGTAGCCCACATTTGTGTGTGTGAGTATGTAGGTGCAAGCTTGTCATAGCTCAGATGTTTAAAATAAATCCAGTTAGTTTTGCATCTTCTAACTCTTCCTTGTACACCAAGGCCATAGAATTTTTAGGACAGTAGAATTTTTTTTTTTTTAATAATGAAGGTTTATTTTTTGCTCTTGGGGGCTTAAACAACAGGAATATTTTTTTTCTTGCAGTCCTGGAGGCTGGAAGCCCAAGGTCAAAGTGTCTGCAGGTTTGGTTTCTTCTGAGGCCTCTGTCCTTGGCTTGCAGAGGACGAGCTCTCGTGAGCTCTTCCTGTGGTCTTTGTACAGGCCTTCCTTATTTCTCCTTCATGTGTCCTCATTTTCTCTTCGTGTAAGATCTCACTCAGATTGAACTAAGACCCACCCTAATGACCTCATGTTGACTTAACTACCTCTTTAAAGACCCTATCTCTAACATTCTGAGGCACTAGGGGTTAAGGCTTCAGTATAGGAATTGGCAGGGGGCGGGGGACGCAGTTCAGCCCATGACATTGTAGCGCACGTCAGAATTTCCTTCCTGTTAAGGCTGAGTAACATTCCGTTGCATCTACAGGCTACAGTTGGTTTGCCCAGTCACTCATCACTCGGGCTGTTCCCACCTCACAGGTGTTGTGAATGGTGCTGCTGTGACCACAGATCTCTTTGAGACCATCTTTCAAATCTTACAGTATATGGCCAGAAGTAGAACTGTTTGATCACACTGTAATTCTAGTTTTAATTTTTTGAGGAAGTGCCATGCTCTTTTACATGACAGTTGTACTTTATTGGTATATTCCCACCAGCAGTGTGTGCATGGTTCCAGCCTTTGCATATCCTTGCCAACACTTGCTATTGGTTTGGCCAAAAATTCATTCAAGGTTTTCCATGACATCGTACAGAAAAATGTGAAAGAATATTTTGGGTAACCTCATATTTTTGTGTTTTTTTTGAGAGTACCTATCCTAATATGTATGAAGAATAATAAATGTTTAATACACAGCATCAAACATACTGTGTAAAAGCAAAGGAAAAATAAAATGTTATTTTTTTCTGTTACT
The DNA here is from genome assembly GCF_014754425.2 of Oryx dammah. NCBI lineage: Eukaryota > Metazoa > Chordata > Mammalia > Artiodactyla > Bovidae > Oryx > Oryx dammah. The sequence continues at coordinate 5,159,495 of NW_024070209.1, read as the reverse complement.
AAGAAATAACCAATGTTAACATCTTGGTATTCGCTTAGATTCTTTATGTATATATTCATGTATATGCACGCGTACACACACCCAGATGTCTATGGATAATTTTAATGGCATTTTAATCACCTTGCTTATATAATTCTTATCCTGTTTTTTTATTTAATATTACATTGTGAGCATTTCCTGTGTCATTAAATATTATTGAACACATGAGTAGAGTGGCTACAACATACAAATGACCTATTATTTTCTAGTCATTACACACAGGGTTGCTTCTAGTTTCCCCTCTTATATACAATGAAAGTGAAAGTGAAGGTCACTCAGTCACGTCTGGCTCTTTGCAACCCCAAGGGCTATACAGTCTGTGGAATTCTCTGGGCCAGAATACTGGAGTGTACCTTAGCCTTTCCCTTCTCCAGGGGATCTTCCCGACCCAGGGATCAGACCCAGGTCTCCTGCACTGCAGGTGGATTCTTGACCAGCTGAGCTATGAGAGAAGCCCCCTTATATACAATAGTCTGATAAAAATTTCATCTGCATGGATCTTTGCATTTCTGACTGTTTTCTTTGGCCAGATTCCTAGAAGGAGATTAGCAAGGTGAACAATTCTCTTTAAAGTTTCCAAATATGTACTACAAAATGCACAGCTGTTTTCAGGAATTTTGTTCTGGTCTATCCTCCCTCCAGCGACATGGGAGATGCCCCAGTCACCCAGCACTTACTGGGATGGAATATTATATTACCTTGTTTTCAAAACATCTTTTTCAGTTGGACAGATAAAAATGATTTCACTTTGATATAGTTTGCATTTCTTAAATTATTAGTGGAGATGTGCAATTTTTACATATTTATTATTATTTCTTTTGTGAATTTAATATACCTGGTAAATAATTGACATGGTTAGGAAATGGCACATTGGATTTGCAGGCTTACTAGTTATTTTTAGAGATACTAATAGAAATACCATTAGTCATAGCCTTTAATGTTGAAGAAAATGTGATATGTCTAATTTAACATTATGGTGATTTTGAATTTATTGATGATAATTTTGTTGCTCTATAAGACTTGTAAATACTAGTCAGAGACAACATAAATATTTGAAACAAAGGAAATGCATAACATAATCTGAAGAAAAATTATTTTTTTAATCTAAAATTAAACTTGAAAAGAAATATCATAAGTAGTATTTCTCAAATAGCAAACAAAGTTTGATGAGATAAAAGATGAGTCAGTTTCACATAAAAACTGGAAAAGAGTCCTAGAGAAATTAGAAGGCAGGAAAGATTTGTAGGGAATGGACAGTTAATTTGTAGCCAGGAGAGTAGGGTTCAGAGTTACTGAAGGGCCTTGGCAGTTCAGCCACCCCTTTCTGATGTAAAATGTCCCACTATAAATGCAATGTCCAAGATGCCTCTGCACCTAGGGTTCATAATCTTGGGATTCTGTGTCTCTTGGAGGAAGCAGACAAGTTGAGTTCTGAAAGAGAAGTTCCCAGAGCAGCTGTCAAATGACCTGGTGTCTTCTGAATTATCCATGGGAATCGTGCATGTTATTTGTCTAAGGCCCAAATGATACTGGAGTAGGTGTGGTGAGAAGTTAGATGCTCTCAAGACGAATATGGTGGCTTGCTTTCTTTGCATGTGTAATTACAGGGGAAATACTGGGAAATTCAGAATGTTCTTGCTTGATGTAGAATTTGGTTGGGTTGAAATCAGTAGGTGAGATAGGTGGAAAGATTGGTTTAGTTCATCCTTGGGGAGGGTGGTCAGTAGGAGAGAAGGAGTAGAGGAGAAAATTGGCCTGGCCTGGAGGGGAGAGCCAGGGTCCTGGTAGAGGGCAGCATGAAATCCAATTAGTAAATCCAAATTTACTAATCACTGCCTTAATTTTGGCTTCCCTGGTAGCTCAGCTGGTGAAGAATCCACCTGCAATGCAGGAGACCCCAGTTCAATTCCTGGGTTGGGGAGATCTGCTGGAGAAGGGATTGGCTATTCACTCCAGTATTCATGGGCTTCGCTTGTGGCTCAGATGGTAAGGAATCTGCCTGCAGTGTGGGGAGACTTGGGTTTCATCCCTGGGTTGGGAACATCCCCTGGAGGAGGGTATGGCAACCCACTCCAGTTTTCTTGCCTAGAGAGTCCCCATGGACAGAGGAGCCTGGTGAGCTGCCATCCATGGGGTCACAAAGAGTCAGACATGACTGAGTGACTAAGCACAGCACAGCCTTAATTTTACATGTTGCATGTTTATAGATAGTTCTGAAAGGGATCCACTGCATATGGATGCATGTCTGACTCTTTTGCGACCCCATGAACTGTAGCCTGCCAGTCTCCCCTGTCCATGGGATTTCCCAGGCAAGAATGCTGGAGTTGGTTGTCATTTCCTTCTCCAGGGGATCTCCCCAAACCCAGGCATCGAACCCAAGGCTCTTGTGTCTCCTGCATTGATAGGTGAATTCTTTATCACTGAGCCACCCGGGAGGCCCACACTACACACTGCTATATTTAAAATGGCTAGCAACAAGAACCTGCTGTATGGCACAGGGAACTCTGCTCAATATTATGTGGTAGGCTGGATGGGCTGGGAGGCTGGGGGAGAATGGCCGCATGGACAGGCACGGCTCTGCCATACACCTGGGACTACACAGGATTGCTAATCGGCTGTGCTGCAATATCAAATACAAAGGTAAAAAAGACACTGTTAATATTTTTAAAACAATACTCTTTATTGCAAAAGTAATATGTGGTTATAAAATATTCAAAGAAGACAGAAGAATATAAATTCCTTTCTCTCCCCACCATTCTATCATTCATCTCAGAGATAATTATTTAAACATTTTCATATATGCATAAACACACAGATTATTTTATGTAGAAGAGATTATATCATTTCCTATGTACAACCTATTCTTTTCAGTTTATGTATCTTGGATATTTTCCACATCTGTACAATTAGATTCATGCCATCCAATGGCTACATACTCTTGCATTGGATGAAGTATTGTAATTTGTCAGCCAGTCTTCTTGAAATAATATTTAATTGGTTTAAATTTTATTTGTAATTTAATTCATAATTCGTTTTGCAGTGATATCCTAAATACGAATTGTATATTCCTAGATAGGATATTCTTGGGTCAAAGTCAGCACTTAGTGATGCCTTCTCAGGCCATCTACCTGGGGTGGATAAGGGGTCATATTTCTTCCTGCATGGTAGGTATTTTAATCACCTTCCATCCAGCTATTCATGATACTTCACCTTGGCGAACACATTAACATTTTCAAGCACCTTGTGTTACTGATCAATGTATGGATTGGTTTGGTTTACATGTTTGAGCCTGCAGAACGAAATAGTTCACAGCTTGTCTGTGGCTGGATCACCTCTGAGTCTTCTCACTCCCGGCCCAGCGGTAATGCCTTTGACTCTAGAGGACAGTCCTTGGAAGTTAAGGTCTTGTCAAGTGGGAGGCTTTGCTGTGTTTTTTCGGTGTAATTCCAAGCTGACTCTCATTCATTTTCTTACTGAAGAAGGCTTCGAGTTCAGTAACTTTCCAGTTTGTTTTCCACTGACCTGTTATTACACAATATGTTCCATTAATGCATGTAGACTTTCCATTGCAAAAGGACATCATGACACTTCCATGTCTCTTTGTGCAAATCTTTGAAAACAATGATTTGTTAAAGCCTAGCTTCAGCAACTCCTCGAAGCTGCTGCTTTCAGAATGTACCCGAAAGGGCTTTGTTTATCGGAGCATGTGCTTTACTGTCCTGAGAAGACCATACAAATCCATTCCCAGTGTTGCTTCTCCTCCCTGGCTTCACTGAAGGTGGGATTAGTGAAAAAGAAAGTCAATGATTCATCCATCCATCTGTTCCTCTGTTCATGGAACAAGTAAATGGTCATTGATTGCCTCTTGTGAGCCAGGCATTGTCAGCTTATTCTGACATTAATAAACTTACCCTAATATCAGAGCTACTTACATTGCCTAAGACATTGGGCTTACTCTGTATATGGGTGTATGTGGGAAACATAAAAAAAAGAGTAAAGGCTGGGGAAGGGGCTTCCCAGGTGGTTCAGTGGTAAAGAATTTGCCTGCCAATGCAGGAGATGCAAGTTCGATCCATGGGTCGAGAAGATCCCCTGGAGAAGGAAATGGCAACCCACTCCAGTATTCTTGCCTGGAGAATCCTGTGGACAGAAGGAGCCTGGCGGGCTACAGTCCATGGGGTCACAAAAGAGGTGGACAGGAGAGTGACTAAACAACAACAACAAGGCTGGGGAAGGAGAGGAAACAAGAGGAGCAGGTGACGTTTTAAGAGAACATGAAGCAAGCATGTTGTCAGAACAGACTTAGCGAGTGTCCTTTTTGAAACATTTCTCAAAGAACTGGGGTAATTATCATCATGTGTAGGCAGCCTCATAATATATAATATTCTTAATGTTCTAGGGATCAAATAAAACAGTTTTATGATCAATGGCATGTCTGGTTGAACTGGGGAAATGTGTGAGCGATGCATCAGTCCTGGGAGGACCCCTTGATTTTCTGACACTGTGTTATATGGATATTTAGAATCAATCATCTTTAGTGTCACTTGCACAGAATGAATTATAGAACCGTAGAGTTCAAATAATTCATAATTCTCCACATCTTCCTCTACATCATGCATAATTGACTTCAGAATTTTCACCCCAGCAAGATGGAGAAACATCCGCAGGAGTCTCTGTGTCAACGTGGGGCCACAGACTAGCTGGCACTCTGTATACCGTGTGTATTAGCTGAGCATTTTTTGAATAAGAATTTATTATTTTTAAAACTTAAATTGTCTTTAATATCCAGAACTTATACAGAACTTAGAATTTAATAGTAATGGTTACTACTAAGAGTAATGTTTAAATTTCCTAAGCCCTTTTCATTGAAGAAGGGTGTTTATTTGTAAAATGAGCATTAGAATCTATTTATGGCACACAGATTTTATTTCATTATATATATATATATTTATTATGATGTTGTGCTTTGCATAAACAGAGGATACATAACAGGTTTATTGAGAGGGATAAAGAAGATAACAAATACAACTTTCTTTAGAAACTCTTGAACACAACACTTGCCCAATATTGATATTATTATGCTTCTCATTATTATATTCTGTATCCTTAAAAATATTTTAGGATCCAGGAATTGAATGGATTTTTCATTCCCTTTGTTCAAATTGTGGAATGTGTACAGGTCAAATTTTGTTTTTAATTTGGCTATAGGTGCTTTACAGTGTTGTACCTCAAAGTGAATCAGCTATCAGTTCAGTTCAGTTCAGTTGCTCAGTTGTGTCCAACTCTTTGTGACCCCAAGAACTGCAGCACGCTAGGCCTCCCTGTCCATCATCAACTCCCAGAGTTTACCCAAACTCATGTCCATCAAGTTGGTGATGCCATCCAGCCATCTCATCCTCTGTCGTCCCCTTCTCCTCCTGCCCCCAATCCCTCCCAGCATCAGAGTCTTTTCCAATGAGTCAGCTCTTTGCATGAGGTGGCCAAAGTATTGTAGTTTCAGCTTCAGCATCAGTCCTTCCAGTGAACACTCAGGACTGATCTCCTTCAGGATGGACTGGTTGGATCTCCTTGCAGTCCAAGGGACTCTCAAGAGTCTTCTCCAACACTACAGTTCAAAAGCATCAATTCTTCGGCACTCACCTTTCTTCACAGTCCAACTCTCACATCCATACACGACCACTGGAAAAACCATAGCCTTGACAAGACGGACCTTTGTTGGCAAAGTGATGTCTCTGCTTTTGAATATGCTATCTAGGTTGGTCATAACTTTCCTTCCAAGGAGCAAGCGTCTTTTAATTTCATGGCTGCAGTCACCATCTGCAGTGATTTTGGAGCCCCCAAAAATAAACTCTGACACTGTTTCCACTGTTTCTCCATCTATTTGCCATGAAGTGATGGGACCAGATGCCATGATCTTCGTTTTCTGAATGTTGAGCTTTAAGCCAACTTTTTCACTCTCCTCTTTCACTTTCATCAAGAGGCTTTTTAGTTCCTCTTCACTTTCTGCCAGAAGGGTGGTGTCATCTGCATATCTGAGGTTATTCATATTTCTCCCGGCAATCTTGATTCCAGCTTGTGTTTCTTCCAGTCCAGTGTTTCTCATGATGTACTCTGCATATAAGTTCAATAAACAAGGAGACAGTATACAGCCTTGACATACTCCTTTTCCTATTTGGAACCAGTCTGTTATTCCATGTCCAATTCTAACTGTTGCTTCCTGACCTGCATATAGGTTTCTCAAGAGGCAGGTCAGGTGGTCTGGTATTCCCATCTCTTTCAGGATTTTCCACAGTTTATTGTGATCCACACAGTCATAGGCTTTGGCATAGTCAATAAAGCAGAAGTAGATGTTTTTCTGGAACTCTCTTGCTTTTTCCATGACCCAGCAGATGTTGGCAATTTGATCTCTGGTTCCTCTGCCTTTTCTAAAACCAGCTTGAACATCTGGAAGTTCACGATTCATGTATTGCTGAAGCCTGGCTTGGAGAATTTTGACCATTACTTTACTAGCATGTGAGATGAGTGCAATTGTGCAGTAGTTTGACCATTCTTTGACATTGCTTTTCTTTGGGACTGGAATGAAAACTGACCTTTTCCAGTCCTGTGGCCACTGCTGAGTTTTCCAAATATGCTGGCGTATTGAGTGCAACACTTTCATAGCATCATCTTTCAGGATCTGAAATAGCTCCACTGGAATTCCATCACCTCCACTAGCTTTGTTCGTAGTGATGCTTTCCAAGGCCCATTTGACTTCACATTCCAAGATATCTGGCTCTAGGTGAGTGATCACACCATCATGATTATCTTGGTCATGAAGATCTTTTTTGTACAGTTCTTCTGTGTATTCTTGCCACCTCTTCTTAATATCTCCTGCTTCTGTTAGGTCCATATCATTTCTGTCCTTTATCGAGCCCATCTTTGCATGAAATGTTCCCTTGGTATCTCTAATTTTCTTGAAGAGATCTCTAGTCTTTCCCATTCTGTTGTTTTCCTCTATTTCTTTGCATTGATCACTGAGGAAGGCTTTCTTATCTTTCCTTGCTATTCTTTGGAACTCTGCATTCAGATGCTTATATCTTTCCTTTTCTCCTTTGCTTTTCACTTCTCTTCTTTTCACAGCTATTTATAAGGCCTCCTCAGACAGCCATTTTGCCTTTTTGCATTTCTTTTCCATGGTGATGGTTTTGCTCCCTGTCTCCTGTACAGTGTCACAAACCTCCATCCATAGTTCATCAGGTACTCTATCTATCAGATCTAGTCCCTTAAATCTATTTCTCACTTCCACTGTATAATCATAAGGGATTTGATTTAGGTCATACCTGAATGGTCTGGTGGTTTTCCCTACTTTCTTCAATTTAAGTCTGAATTTGGCAATAAGGAATTCACGATCTGAGCCACAGTCAGCTCCCGGTCTTGTTTTTGCTGACTGTATAGAGCTTCTCCATCTTTGGCTGCAAAGAATATAATCGATCTGATTTCAGTGTTGACCACCTGGTGATGTCCATGTGTAGAGTGTTCTCTTGTGTTGTTGGAAGAGGGTGTTTGCTATGACCAGTGCATTGTCTTGGCCAAACTCTATTAACCTTTGCCCTGCTTCATTCCGTACTCCAAGGCTATAAGGATACACATATCCCATTCTTCTTGTCTCCACCCTACCCCCCGATCCTGCCCCTCTAGGTCATCACAGAGCACCGAGCTGAGCCCCCTGTTATACAGCAGCTCCTCACGAGCTGTTTGTTTTACATATGGCCATGCACATACATCAGCCCCCATTTCCCTTTAATGCCACATGTGCACAGCGGGAGCTCTGTGTGTCATCACCCTAGCCCAGGTTTAGTTCTGAGCCTCAGACCGCAGTAGCCCACGTTGATCATTCCTCATCCTCAGAATATTCGTGTCAGCATGCATGCGTGCTCAGTCAAGTCTGACTCTTTGTGACTCCCTGACTTTAGCCGGCCAGGCTCCTCTGTCCATGGGATTTTCTAGGCAAGCATACTGGAGCAGGTTGCCATTTCCTCCTCCAGGGTCCATGTCAGCAGGTCGGTGCTTATCTCAATCCTGTTTCTGGGAGGAAGCAGAGGTGAAGAGCTGTATTTAGGAAGAATGTGATCCATTCCTTAATGGTTGATGTTTGAGGTCCCAGAGCTTTCCTTATCCGGGCACCTGATCTGTTGAAAAACATCAGGAAGTTAAATGAGGCACTCCAGTCACTCTTCTGCCCTGCCACGTGGGCACCCTGGCCCATGAGCTTGAGTGGTCACACAGGGGTTGTTTGGGAGAGCATCCTGGTTACAAGAGCCTGCAAGATAGAACCTTCCCTGGGAATGGCTTAAAATCCCTCGGAGCTGAAGTTTAGCAACTGATGCTGTAAAGTGAAAATGAAATTTAACTGAGCATTTGGTGAAGGAAGAGTAATTTATGGGCTCTAACATGAGAAGCCCTGGGAGTAGGCATCCTGGTCACCATGGACACCTGTGATGGATGCCGGCTCTGTGCCTCGGGCTGCAGTGGACTCTTTGAAATGGCATAGTAGGGGCTTTGCAGGTGGGCCTCATTTGGTTAAGTTACGGCTTTTGCGAGGCTCTGCCGTGTCTTTATAGTCTACCAAGGAGAAGATGGTAAATCAGTGTAATTGCTTCATCCCAAGGCACTTTTATATTATAAAGCAAAGAGGTCCTGTTAAGAAACTCAAATTAACTTGGGGTGTGGATACTATACGGAGAGCCTCTTTGAAAGCTGCTTGTCATCCAGCCCGGTGGTTTATCATGGAACAATTCCATTAGAACCTGACACTCGCTCTTGTGGCACCAAGACTGAGCATCCCTCGGGAAAAGCGTTTAACCCTTGGCTATGCAAAGCTGTCATTTATCTGCCATCTCTCTGAACACTCACTGGAGCATGTTTACGAGAGAGATTTGGAGCAGTCGTCATTTCCACCGAGTTAGAAATGGAGTCAGGATTCAGTAAGTAGTTGGGAAACAGTCAGTGTCCAGGCCCATCCGGCAGCAGTGACCTGGCCCTGCTGGCCCTATTATAAAACACACTCACTGTGGTATTCTGTAATTCTCAAGGAGCTCGCTATACAGAATTCATCAGCTGGAGTATTAGTTAATTGCTAGTGCTGACTCATTTGAATTGCTTATCCCAGTTTTATTTTATAGGCTTTAGAAGAGTTCTTATGATTCATGCATATCCACCAAGGGGGGCCTAGCAGATCTTGGAAGAATGAACTGAAATTGTCACGATCTGAAAATGAACACCCTTCTGCCTGACATTTACTAACAAAAGATGGGGGCACCATTTGTCAAAGTCTGTCAGTGAGTAAGTTCCCTGGGGAGCCACGCAAGCTGAGTCGAAGAAGTCAGTCTCTGGTGCCAGACTGCCTGGCTTCAGACCCAGGCATTGTTGCTCGCTGGCTATGGGTATTGAGCCTCTCATTTCTTCGTGGGTGGATGGAGAATTCTCTTGGGGTTCTAAAACTATGAAATGAAATAATGCATGTGAAGTCCTTCCTACAGTGGCTGCATAGAGTAATAAAGGGGAATTGGTATTAGCAAAATTTAATCTGGGCCTAATGGGTCTGAGATGATGGTACGAGTCATCCCAAAAGGCTAGTTTTTGTTGAAATATTTACTGGCTAAATTTTTCTATGGGTGTCCGTTAGTTTCTGATTCCCTTCAGTTTTCTAGTTTCACAAAAGCTGTGGTGCAGAAGAGGTTATGGCACAGACTAGCCCCAATTCTCTTCCCCTTCTCATAGAACAGGCTGGCAGCCCTAAGGCAGAGATCTGTAAATTTTCTCAGAGTTCCAAGATTGAATTAAGATTGAGACAGCCTTTGTGGTCAGAGACACACAGGTAAGGTTGGGCTCACCTTTTCAAAATGTCCATGGTGGGAATAATCGTGGGGTTGATGCTTATAGTTACAGAGCTCATGGTGAGCCAGGCATCGAATTGTAGGGGAAAAATAGGGTGAACAGGCATGGGAACTGGGATTCAGTGACTCAAAGTGAAAAGCCCAGTATTAGTTAGCAGGGTCATAGGAGCGTTCTTCAGGGTTAAGCGTTCTTTGTATGCACTGTTGGCCAGTCCTCACTCCCCAGCAGGTCTTTAATCACCACCCCCGCCTACTGCCACCATCACAGTCATCACCATCAGTCACCACCATCATCACCATCACAGTTACTGCCATTATAGTCACCACTATCTCCACATCACCTTGCAGTCACCACCGTCATTGCCATCACCATCACCATCCCCATCAGTCACCATCACCACCATCAGCATCACCACCATCACTACCACCACATTCATCAGCATCACAGTCATCACCATCATAGTCTCTGTCACCACCGTTACCATCATAGTGACCATCATCATTACTATCACCACCACCATCACTATCATCACGATCAATCCCCATCCATACCATCACCACCATCATGATCATCACCATCACCACTATCACCACCACCGTCACCATCATCACCATCAGTCACCATCCATACCATCACCACCACCATCATCACCACCACTATCACCATCGTCACCATCCTCACCATCCATACCATCACCACCATCATGATCATCACCATCATCACCATCAGTCACCATCCATACCATCACCACCATCATGATCATCACCATCATCACCATCAGTCACCATCCATACCATCACCACCATCATGATCATCACCATCACCACTATCACCACCGTCACCATAGCCACCATCACAGTCACCATCATCACAACCATCACCCTTACAGTCACAGCTGTCAGAGTCACCATCAACGCCACCAACACCACAGCAGCTACAACAACTCAGGGCCTTCCTGTACCCCTTTTGGGAGGATCCTTGCTTCCTTACCCATCTCTGTCTCCAGCCACATCTTTTCTGCCTGACTTGCCTCTATCACTTACCCATTCCCTGACCACCTTTTTGCCCTTCAGTCCACCAGCTCTCGGAGAAGGCAATGGCACCCCACTCCAGTACTCTTGCCCGGAAAATCCCATGGATGGAGGAGCCTGGTGGGCTGCAGTCCATGGGGTCGCGAAGAGTCGGACACGACTGAGTGACTTCACTTTTACTTTTCACTTTCATGCATTGGAGAAGCAAATGGCAACCCACTCCAGTGTTCTTGCCTGGAGAATCCCAGGGACGGCGGAGCCTGGTGGGCTGCCGTCTATGGGGTCGCACAGAGTCGGACACGACTGAAGCGACTTAGCAGCAGCAGCAGCAGCCACCAGCTCTGACTGCAGACTAAGAAAGGATTTTGCAAGTAAACTTCAACAACCTTGCTTTTCTCTGATTTAAGGAAGGATTACTGATATTTTAGTATTTGTTTTATAAATAACAAGAGCTGTTAATTAGACTCATTAAATTTAAAGCAATTGTTATAATTTTGGAGCTTGATTTCATTTCCTTAATTACACACAGTTGCTGATGTTGCTGCTCTGAAGAGCAGGAGCGTGTCTGCGGAACATCCTTCCCCCTTTGCTTGGTGCCTCTTCTTCCTGTTGACCCTGTGCCTCCAGCCCACCCCCTGGGGGCTGGTTAGCTCCATATTCCAGGACTGTCCACATCCTCGGACAGATAAGACTGTCTCCTCTGTGGTCCAGCTGGTCAAGGGAGGCCCTGATGCAAACTGTAAAGAAAGGGCTAGTGAGTCTGGGTGCCCATTCATTCTCCCCTGCACCCACCCTTCACTTATTCACTCCCAACCAGGCCCGGTTTCAGGAAGAGATCAAATAAACTTATTTAGGGTGAGGTGGCTTAGCAGTGGAGCAAAGCAAATAAACAAAACTTTGAATGTGGAATTCCATCTGGTTAAAGATGGTGTGGTGAAGGCAAATGTCACCTCCTCCAAATACTGTCAAAGGTCACTTTCTCATTATTTGTGGGTCTTCTACTTCCTGGTCCTTCCTCTTCCCTTCTCTCTTTTCCATTTGCTCCTTTAAGACCCAGCTCGGAGGAGATCTCTCGCAGGAAGGGATCCTGGCTCCTTCTCAAGTGCCCCAATCACAGGATGTCAATATTCTCTGCCCAGAAGGGGTCCTTTAATTACTGTCTGAAGGAGAAAATAGCTTCCCTTTGTTTCACTTGCCCTGCTTTGCTTCGCGGCTTCTTATGTTCACAACTGCTTGACCCTGGGCTTACAGACACCGGGGTGTAGGAAATGTGGCCACTTCTTGGTTCTTAGGTAGGTCCCCTTCCCTGGATGGACATGAAGAAAGTACTATGGACATAGGTTCTTCCATATGGTGTCTTCTTCATGACACTGTTTAGACATTCAAACTCTTATCCTAAGTTCCTCCATCTTTAAAAAAGTGAACCTAGGAATATCTTCCATCCCTGTCTTTCTCCAAGGGATACTGTAAGGATGAAAGGATATATATGTGAAATGCTTTGAGCTCAGCGGAAGGTAGAAGCCTGAGACTCAAAGGTATTACTGCCTCTTAGTTCCATGCTGTCACCACGTAATCGAGAATACATTAATTTTGGAACTGATAATGTCATATTGGGGCATCTTTTCCTCCTTAAGCAGCACAATTGGCTTTGACCAGAGCCCTACAAAATCCTTCGAATTATAGATTGAAAACAAATATATGGGAAATTATCAGATATGTTTTTAACAGCATTTTTCATTGACTTTTTTTTTTAATAAGTAAGTCTTTTAGAAGAAGTTGATTAAAAAGCTTCATTTTGTGGGAATGATATACATTTGCAATAAGTAGTAAATAGTGTCATAGCAGTTGACTGCCTTTACTTTCATGCAAAATAAATAAATACATATGGTGACATACATTTGAGGAGTACGATTCTTGTAAATGTCAGAGAAACAAGAAACCACCTTACAGATGATAGAGATTTTACTATCTGCTAGTAACAAAGAGACGTAACACATACCATGAGGCTCTTCTTACCGAGTTTCTATATTGACACACCTAGAATCGAAATTCTCTATGACTATCCCCAGGGAAGCTGACCTGACTTTTGGTACGTGAGAGGAAGGTTCCCTTGCTTGAAAAGCAAATGGCCCGACTCTAGTGTTGCTGGATGGAAGAGTGGGGAAGACGGCTGAGTTTTAATGGTGTGACATCAAGAGAAATGTGCTCTCTGGGGTTGTGAGAACCTTCCCAGACTTGTGATTAGAGAAATGGTGGACTCACTGTTGGGAAGGTACTGTCTATGAGTCAGAACACTGAGTGTCAGTAGAAGAGAGAAAAGTTCAGACGCTTAGGGAGAGGTGAGGGCTGGCAACTCCAGACTTTCTGTTCCAATGACTTCCGCTCTCTGTCGGTGACAAGTGGGTTGTGGTTCCAGTTCAGGATAAGGGAGGAGGAGTTGGGTTCCTGGTAGGAGATGCTGAATGATCAGTGAAAGCAGTGCTTCCCTCCCCAGGTGGAGAAGAGAAACCCGAGGGAAGGCAGCCAACAAGGATTGCCTCCCTTGTGAGGCTTCCATCGCCCGCCTCTTGGGGAGGGGGAGGTGTCATCTTGGGTCATTCTGGTTTCATCTGATGGTGTGGAGGGTACGTCATGGTGTCCCACGAAAGGTGGCCAGTGCATTTGTGTTAGTGGCTTATGTGGAGGAGGTCCTGAGGGTATTCAGTCCTCCTTGTAGGAAAGCCAGAGGCTGGGTATGCCTGCGGGACCTCGTTAGAGAATGTGAGCCTGTGGCAGTCTGCATGTGCGAGTGTATTTGGTTATCTTTATGCTTCACGGTGTTTGGGAACAAGGCAGGTCTGCCTAAGGAGGAGTGCAGCGCCTTACCTCCCTCTTCTCCATATTTGGGAGTGACCCTTGACCCCAGAAATGTAGCCAGTCGGATACCTGCTTCATCGATGTGGCTTGTATCCTAATGCCTTTTTTTTTTTTTTTAATTAATTTATTTTGCTGCCTCGTTAGTTTCGGCATGCAGACTCTTCATTGTGGCATGCAAGATCTAGTTCCCTGACCAGGGATTAAGCCTGGGCTCCCTGCATTCGGAGTGCAGAGTCTTAGCCACTGGACCACTAGAGAAGTCCCTTATTGCCTTTTTCTTAAATGTCCAAGTCACACTGCAGAATAGGTAGGGTTCATTTTTTTTTAAGTTTTTTTTTTTTTTTTTAATGCTAGCCAAACATCAAATCCCCCTTCTAGGAATTTTTTAATTAATTAATTAATTTTTTGGAGGCTAATGACTTTACAATACTGTAATGGTTTTGCCATACATTGACATGAATCAGCCATGGGTGTACATGTGTTCCCCATCCTGAACCCCCCTCCCACCTCCCTCCCCATCCCATCCCTCTGGGTCCAGTGTACCAGCCCCGAGCATGCTGTATCATGCATCGAACCTGGACTGGCAATCTGTTTCACACATGATAATATACATGTTTCAATGCCATTCTCCAAAATCATCCCACCCTCTCCCTCTCCCACAGAGTCCAAAAGTCTGTTCTAAACATCTGTGTCTCTTTCGCTGTCTTGCATACAGGGTTATCCTTACCATCTTCCTAAATTCCATATATATGTGTTAGTATACTGTATTGGTGTTTTTCTTTCTGGCTTACTTCACTCTGTATAATCGGCTCCAGTTTCATCCATCTCATTAGAACGGATTCAAATGTATTCTTTTTAATGGCTGAGTAATACTCCATTGTGTATATGTACCACAGCTTTCTTATCCATTCATCTGCTGATGGACGTCTAGGTTGTTTCCATGTCCTGGCTATTGTAAACAGTTCTGTGATGAACATTGGGTACACGTGTCTCTTTCAATTCTGGTTTCCTCAGTGTGTATGCCCAGGAGTGGGATTGCTGGGTCATAAGGCAGTTCTATTTGCAGTTTTTAAAGGAATCTCCACACTGTTCTCCATAGTGGCTGTACTAGTTTGCATTCCCACCAACGGTGTAAGAGGGTTCCCTTTTCTCCACACCTTCTCCAACATTTTTTATGCTAGCCAAACGTCAAATCCCCCTTCTAGGAATTTTTTAAAAAAATATTTATTTATCTGACTGCGTCGGGTCTTAGTCGCAGCACCCGGGATCTTTGTTGCATCGTGTGAGATCTTTCGTGACAGTGTGTGGACCCTCTAGTTGTGGCACATGGGCTTACCTGCTCTGTGGCATGTGGGATCTTAGTTCACCAACCAGGGATCAAATCCGAGTCCCCTGCATTGCACGGCAGATTCTTAACCACTGGACCGCCAGGGAAGTCCCTTGAAATGTAACTTCTGTATCTTCATTGCTATGCTTTACACTGTTCCTGACCTTTTCATTGCATCACTAGTCCTGTTTGGACTCCCCTTGGACCGTGACGTCCTGTGTCCTTTCCCCCTGGCCTCTGGGGAAAAGCTGACAAACGCATGCACACTTAGGTGCCGAGGGCTGATCAGGTGTAACGTGTTTTTCCTCCTTGTGGTGTCTGCATTTCTTACAGGGGTGAAGACATCCTAAACCAGAGGAATGACTCTCTAGTTGTGGAGTTTCAGTCGTCAGCCAGCAGATGCAGGAGGTATCATACTGGGTATGGGGGCTTCTCAGAAGCCCGGGGAATCATCCTGAATGACCACCTGCCTGCTCTGTGTTACATCAGACCACTTCATGCATCCCACCAGTCTTGTGTGTTTGGTTAGCCTGAGTTGACTGAAGACAGCAAGCATGTCTGTGAAGATCTCTGTGCATGGGGGGTACACAGTAGGTGCTTCACCCATGGATGTGTGCATGGGATGCAGGCTTGTGTTTCTGAGTGCTGGTGCTGGTCCGGAAATGAGCCAGTTCAGTGTAAAGCTGCAATGCCTCTCTTGGCTCCAGCCCACCTCGTGCCCATCCATAGCATGAGCTGTCCCCAGAGCAGCCTCCAGCAGAATTCCACGGTATGTTCACAAAAGTCAGGCCCAGGTGTCTGCACTCTGGGCAGGACAATCGGGCAGGACAATCGTTCTCTCTCCTGGCTCTGTGAATCAGCGTCATTCCCATCTCGTGCCTCCCTTATGCCACTCACTGTCACCAAAGCCACCCTGGGGAGTTCCCAGGAACTATAGGGTTGGAGTGGTGAGCCTCACGGCAGGAAAGACTAGGGTTCCAGCCTCCCTTATGCGAAGGTCACTTCTTGGACTCCCAAACCGAATAACTTTGGGTAATGTACTAAGGATGAATTAAAATGCTAATAGGCTACATGTTCTGGGTATTTTAACCTTCCCTGATCTGAAATTTAAATGAAATGCCTTAGGTGCTCTCGAAGGCTTGCCAGAAGCACATTGAACATCACCCCTTTGACAGTGAATTTAAAATACATCCTGGTCTCACGGGCAGAGCTGGGAGGATAAGCAATATTTATTTTATGATCGTTTTATTTGCATCCTTTACAGCAACATGACGTGCATATGCTCTTTTACTCGAGATAGCAATTTAGCTAAAAAAAATACCCCAAACCTCACTTATTTTTTTAAGTTTCTTTGAACCCTCGAATCCTCTCATTATAACAACATTTGATAGCAGTACAGTGGATTTTGGGCACCCGAAGCTATTACAAAGCCCTTTTTGGAGATTTCCTTCAAACCTTGTGACAGTACCATGAGGGTACTGTTTTATAATGAGGGCTGCAGAGACAGCGATGGCATGGCTTTTTTGTCATCACATCACTGGTTTATGGCAGGATCGCGGTCAGGAGGTGGCCGTCCTGGCTCCCAACTCCAGCCTCTGTCTCCTAGACTGAGAGGGAGGTCTGAGCAAAATGACGACAAGGTCACTTAAACTACCTGCTGGAAACGCACACAGCGGTCGTTTGGAGGGCATGGCAGTGCCTTAAAATGGGTAGTTCTGTTGTCTACATGGGGGCCAGATTTCTCTGTCTACTGAGCTGAAGAAACAAGTCTGTTTCCTTCCATCACTTAACGAGTCACTTCCTTATTATTAGTTGAATTAGCTCCTTTATTTTCCCCTTACTAAGAGGAAGGAACACTATTTTTTTTCCTTAGTCCTTCTAGTTATCAGGTTTCTGGTCACTTCGTAATTACATCTTGAGGGAATAGATATTAATTTTCTTGCACAAAAAGCCCGAGTTCCTTGATGACACACCATGATTCAATTTCCGTCCTCTCTGTCGTTGCCTGCATCCCTTCCTCTTTGCACATTTTTCATGGTGAGGAAGAGTGACTGTGTCAAATATATCAGAAGGAAGGATGGATTCGGGAGGGGTTTGACGACTTGACTGATTAGCAGAGATCAGAAGAAGGCTCATAACCGTGAAAACCACTGCAGCATGGAGTTTTAACAGCTCTTTGGGGATCTAGTTAATGAAAGAATCACTACAGAAACACAGCCGTGCAAAAAAAAAAGGCGGGGGAGAAAGAAAAGAGCAGACACATTCCCATATAACATTCTGGGGCTATGTCATAAGAGGAAATACACTCATAATTTCTATTTACACATTGCTGTAATTACCATCTGCTTTAAGATTATTTTCAGTCTTCTGTCAACGTTGTGTAGGTACTCCCTCTTTCATGTATTAGGAGAGAGGTCTAGTACTGGTTGCAACTTGTCCTGAAGATTTCTTTCCCTCCTGAAGAATGGAATTCTAAAACACCCTTGCTGCACTGCTTGGTTAGACTGGCTTTCATCTGGTCCCTGCTCCCGTTCACCATCACCATTTCCCCGAGAGCCAGACCTCCGCACTCAGGTGACTGTTACATTGGGCATTACATTTAATTTGTTTGTGTGCATGGTTATCCTCTTTCCTTTTCCCTTATGCAGTGTCTACGAACCAGATAGAAACGTGTTACGGAGGAAAGAACGAGAAAGAAGAAACCAGGAAACTCAGCAGGACGATGGCGCGTTTAATTCGAGTTACTCCCTGTTTAGTGAACCCTACAAGGTAGATGGTTTTCATGTGTTCTTCTTCAGCCCCTCTTTCCTCTTGCTTAACCCCATGGGATGGCAGTTTTGACTATAGGAGCTGGCCAACACAACTTGAGACAGCTCAACCCCTAAATGTGGGGTCCCCCCTCCCCACAAATTTTGGTGTCTCTTTCACGTGTCTTTGCTGGCTGGTCCCTCAGTGAAATACAACTTTTATTGAAGGTGGATGTCTGCGTGCTGTGGTTTTTATCCATAATTGACTTCATCTCTGCACTGATTTGCAAAGTCAGGGCTGTTTGTTATGTTTTCTAAACTGTTAGGAAACAAACACTAAAAAGAGGTTGGTTTCCATCTTTGTCACATGTAGCTTATCCTAGGAGCAGGGTACTTGATGTGGTTCATGAGAAAAGAACTGTTGGATTGTTTGTTATTTCTGCTGAAGGCCAGAAATATAACCTCGCTTCCAAAATGAAATTCTCTTCCCAGATTTCACTCATTTCTCAGGCTGCTTGGAAGTGAGCATAGTTCAGGCCGGGGGCTTAGGGCAGATTGAGTGCCGCGGTGCCCCCTTAGCCTGCTGCCCTGGGACTGCTGGCAGGGTGATGGACACGGCGCTGTACTCTCTGGCTTCTTCTGTCTGTCCCTCTGGGTTTCTGATGAGAATAATTCTTTATTTAGACATTGGAAGCAAAACAATTTGAGCCAAATATGGACTTTCAAGGAAAACTTACAGTGGAATGAAAAAAAGAAAGGAAAAGGAAATCCGCTCCTAAGGAAAGCCTTAGTCCAGACCATTTGGTGACGTGGTGATAGTAAACTTCCTGGTCTCCTTGGCTGCCGCACAGGACCAAGGAGAGACGCTTCACTCGTGCGTGCTGAGGCCGGTAGCAGTGGTCCAGCTCTGGTGAGATGTTGAGAGTAGACAGATGTCTTCAGAAACACCGAGTCTGATCAAATCTTCCTGCTCTCGTTCTGAATGTGGCGGGTCTGTCTCTTTCAGTGATAAGGGTGCCTCTCCTTCCATCATCTCCCTGTGTTTCTGTGATCTCTAACAGAAGTGTGGGTGTTGTGTTCTCTCTCTAGACTAACAAGGGGGATGAGCTCTCCAACCGGCTCCAGAACACGTTAGGCAATTACGATGAAATGAAAGACTTTCTCACGGATCGATCAAACCAGAGTCATCTTGTGGGTGTTCCCAAACCTGGGGTTCCTCAGGCTCCCGTGACCAAGATTGATGAACATTTTGTGGCAGATTCAAGAGCCCAGGCTCAGCCAGCATCCGTCTGCAGCAGCACATCCTCTGCCCCTGCAGCTGTCCCCGGGCAGCAGAGTAAGCGGGGCACCATGGGCTGGCAGAAGGCTGGGCACCCGCCCTCCGAAGGCCAACAGAGAGCAAGTAAGCACGGACACAGAACGCTTGATCTGAACAGATCTGCTCACCCAGAAAATCACAGTAAAAACCCCAGCCCCAGTGTGTCAAGCCCCTCCTCCTCATCTTCCTCTTCTTCTTCTTCCAACTCAGCACAACAGGGCACTCTCAGGACCTTGCTTGGCGATGGCGTTGGCAGACAGCAGCCGCGGACCAAACAGGTGTGCAATGTCGAGGTGGGTCTTCAGACCCAGGACAGGCCCCCTGCTATGGGAGCCAAGCACAGCGGCAGTGGCCACTGCGTGCAGAACTTTCCTCCCTCCCTGGCTTCGAAACCCAGCCTTGTCCAGCAGAAGCCTACCGCCTATGTGCGGCCCATGGATGGCCAAGATCAGGCGCCCGATGAGTCTCCAAAGCTAAAGTCATCTGCGGAGACTGGCGTGCACTGCTTGTACAGGGGAGTCCCGGCCACCAAGTCAGAGTCAGCCAGAGCCAAGGCCAAGCTCTCCAAGTTCAGCATCCCCAAACAAGGAGAGGTGAGTCTTTTCTCAACACCATGTACCCGCATCTGAGTTGTTCCGAGTGATGATTTGACAGTTCTGAATGTCACTCCCTGTTTGTTTATTTCGATGTGTGACTAATGTCACATGGTGGAATTTGTAGCCATCAATACAGAAGGGTATATGCAACCATAATGACTCTTAAAATCTCAAATTGATTATAATAAGAATATTTTTAAGTACCAGCATATGCAGCTGTGGTGTGTCTGCTTGTTCAGGAAGGAATACCTTGAAGTAATACAGTTCAAGGGATTTGTGTGTGTGTGTGTGTGTGTGTGTGTGTGTGTGTGTGTAACAAAGCAGTGTTGTCAGAGATTTTGTACACTGGAAAAAAGTATGTCAAAGCTTTTAGTATGTAAAGAGGTTAATTTGTATGTAAAAGAGTTCAGAAATTCAACATTTTTGACAGTTTTGAAATGTTCCAGGAAAAACTTCACAAGGTAGGCCTCATCATGTCTTCTAAAATAATTGTTAAGTGATTCAGTATTGAACATGGTGATTATTCAAAAGTTTCAGGTGTCCTATCTATATTATAATATCTGAGATCTGGATTCATTAATGTTAAGAGAGAATTCTCCTTGTCCTTTGAAAATGATGCTGGTTATATGAAGAGAGTGAAATCTTTTAGTTCAGGATCTTCTGGTTTGCATGTTGAGTTTACTCTAAAGTGCTTTTTCCATTGCATTACAAAAAATATAGGATGA
This sequence comes from Oryx dammah, assembly GCF_014754425.2. NCBI lineage: Eukaryota > Metazoa > Chordata > Mammalia > Artiodactyla > Bovidae > Oryx > Oryx dammah. The sequence goes on along the minus strand of NW_024070209.1, from coordinate 5,138,980 downwards.
ATATATGGAATACTAGATGTTAAAACAAGTAAATCCCAATCACAGAGTTAGCAAAGAGGCTGCGGCTAGTCACTTGAACAGTAAATCTGGGTGGAAGATGAGGTTGTTTGAGAAAATCACATCTCATATTCTATTCCAAATAGATGACAGTTGCCAAGATCACATGAAGAAATATGATTGTACATTTTTTTTGTTTGTTTATTTTGCTGTGATATGGTATACTTAGTAAAATATAGTGTAAGCTCCAGAACATTATACTTAGGAACTCTTCATGGAGTTTTATTTTTTATTTTTTGACATATTCTTTTCAAAAGATGGAACAACAGTGATGGCCAGAATATTCTTTGTATCTTAACTTGATCTAGTAACCATATGAAATAGATGATTTGACATTTTTCATCGTGGGTCTGACAAGACTGAGCCACTATCAGCTCTTTTATGCATTTCTGATTTCTCATCTCAGAAAGCACCAGGTACCTACTGAGAGATCAATGTATTCCCCTTAAAGAAGACACATTTATTACTCTGAGATGTTTACACAGGTTCTCATGAGGAAATTAAGTGACATGCATACCAATGACTTCTTTTGATTATTCATTTATGATGGATCCCAAAAAGTGTTTATTTGGAATTAATGGAAGCAAAATGTAACTTCTGTAAGCATTTATGCTTCTAAACGTTTGTAGGAAATGTACCTAGATACCTGCTGACAAAATTGAATTCATCCAGCTCTTTGATTTTGCTTATCCTCATCAAATAAATGGTCTGTACCAGCCAATGAGGCCTGACTTATTTTTGAACAGAGGTGACCATAATCACCAGGAATCCCTTCATAATTTTAATTCCCAGTGATTCCTTGTTACAATGATTTTTTTTATGCACCAAAGGAACTTAAAACTTATTGGGTACCAATTTATTTACCTTGGAACCTAGTGAGCTTGGTAAAGCTCTGGTGCAAAGTCTGTTTCTGACAACCAGGACAGCCTTATGTGGACGACTCTCCAGTTTTCACTAGGCTTTTGGGTATGTCCTTGCTCACGTGGATGCTTCCATGATGCCTGTCTCAGACTCCAGATTGAGGTTGACACCCTGTGCAAGTGTCTAATCACAGAAAGAGGGAAATGCTTGAGACAGAGATGCAGACTGAGAGAAATGAGAACTTTTATACGAGAAATGTTTCATTCCCCCCACATGGAATGACGTTGAACTTTCTCCAAGGTGTATTTCAAAGAGGTCAATCATGCATTGAGGAAAAGAGGTAATGTTGTTTGTAGAACAAAGTTAAAATTGATGGGGTTTTTGTTTGTTTGGTGGGGGAGAGTATATGCAGTCTTTATTTTAGCAAAAAGCTTTGCATATTAGGGACGATATGGTCATTTTGCATATTAGGGACACTATGGTAATTTGGATCATGTAACTCTTGTGTGTTTGGTCAGTCTGCTATTATAATAACATGACTCTTTTCCATGGACAGCAGGGTGTTTCCTATAAGTGAATGTTCCACTTCCTGTCCTTCAAGCTCAAAGAGTTTGTTGGTTGGTTTGTTTCTTTACAGTACCCTCAAGAGTTTAAAAAATACCCTTTGTAGACATATCATTCAATATTTATAAGACATTTCTATAAAGGCACAGTCATAATAGAAACTGAAGAATTTTATCAACTAGTTGGATTTGAAGGTATATTTGCTTTTATTTTTTAGAAGGAATGAAACAGTGGCAAGCCATTTAATAAATGTTAATGCCTTTGTATTTTTTTACACAGATACCAGCTCTATGGAAATGTCCTTTCAGTAGTACTGATGTTATTTTCACTAAGATAGAGCATATGTTTCTTAGGAAAATTGACACAGGAGATGACCTGAAGGGACCTTGTGTTACTTGACTACACTTTTTCAAGATGTTAGCTGTAGAGCAAGACTTAAGACACTGTGAAGAATTTGGAGACTCAAAAGAAGCGTTGGGTAAAAATGACATGAAAACCAGGGAAGTGAAAATATAACTATACGTATGGTACTGGGAAGGGCCGATCCTCATAAGAAAAGCAAATCAATAGCTAGGTGGAATGTGGTATGAAAGATTAAAAAAAAAATTTTCAAACATGATCTCTGCCTCCAAGAAATTAAAGAGACTCCAGCGCTTCACTTTTAATTTGCCATTTCTCTCACTTATAGTCCAAACTAAATTTAAAATTGAGCTTCTAGCCCTAGGAAAATTCCCTTACCTTCGTAATCCTTAGAGTAGAAAAAATTCTTTGTTGTTTTTAAAAATTGAGAATTTGAGACTCTCTCTTGTCTGATTTTACACTTGGTAAATTCTTCATTCTTTCCGACATGTGCACCCTATCTGCTGCCGTGGCGAATTATTTGTTACCATTCTTTCATCTTCAATAATAGGTAATTAGTGTAGAGAAATTTCAGTGCAGTTTGATGTGGAAGTGAGAGACCTCAAGGGACTTCCTTCACTGATACACCTGCCTCTTGGCTGGCTGTTCCCAGCTCAGTTTTGTGTTTAATGAAAAACATATTTTTGTTGTTATAGCCAAGACTTTCACTCCTGATGCTACCCCTCATTAAGTGAGCCCTCCCTGGGGTGCCACTTGGAAGGGCGACTCCTGTGAGGCAGGAGCCAGGAGCCTTGAGGGATGGCTGAAGCAGGCGTATTGGAGTGCTCTAAGGCAGGGCACACTGACTCTTCTCGTGGAAGTGAATTATTTTTTGTATCATGCACACACATACACAATTAGTATTTTGCCCTTAACATATAACATGTAATTCACTGTTAACCTAGAGGGGGCAAATATAGATTGTGAGACCTAACATTTATACTGTCTTAGGGGTCCTGTTTAGGGAAAAAAAAGAATAGGAAAATATTTTACACTTGAAATATTTACAAAAACACATTGTTGGGGCTCTTCTTGGGACCTTGGGAGGAACCTTGGCTCCAGAGCCCCTGAAGCTTATGCTTCATTAGTTTCACAGTGCCTGTCTTTGGCTCATGGGCTAATAAGACACTGTTATTTGAAATAAGAGGTGAAATTATCTAAAAAGATAATTTCAGATTGGAAAAGTGGGCTTCATATTAGTCTTCATATTAGTGTGCTTAATATTATATGCTTCATATGTGCTTCATATTAGTTGGTAGAATTAAAAAATATGTATTTTTATCCTAGGTGCTGTAGGCAAAACAAAAATTGGGCAGTGCTATAAAAAAGACTAGTGTGTAGTGCAGTGGAGACAAAATATGAGCCTTAGTCTATGAAATCAGTTTGTTTGGCATGCTACAGCTTCAGCGGTGGCCTTCTAAAACATTCATATTTTAGTTTCTGTTTGCTATTAATTTAATAAATGGCAGTAACTTACAGTGCTCTTGCAGAGGGCTTGAGTGGCTGGGAAAAGAGCGCGTTTGCAAAGTCAGGAAACCCATTGCTACTGCTGCTCCCCAGGGAAAGAGATACCTATATTTAAATATCATTTAGTAGACTGTATGTTTGGAATTTTCTTAGTGGTTGATAATTCACCTACAAGAACACATTGACCGTTTTTGGTTGATCCGATTTCTGTTTTTAAAAGAAGTCATTAAATCCCTTAAGAAGTATTGATTAATCATAGCATTTCATGACGGGCATTTTAAAATCACCATTTATACCACAAATAAGAGCAGGAAGATAAAGCACCGTGATTTCATAAAACAGCTTCCTAGAAAAGCAATTAACTGATTTTTTTCTTTAAAGTTCACAGAAGATAAATGAGGTAGGCTTCCTATATCCTGTCACTCTCGGTTACCTTTGTATGAAAATGGATTTCTTCCAAATGAAAGTCGGCACCAGCCTGTCGGAGGAAGAAGGCGTCTGCAAAGCAGTGTGTACATTACATATTCATACCAGGCTAAATTTCTTAATTACATTTGAGCTGCTTAATGTTTTCAAATCAAAGGATGCTCTCTGATTGCTCCCTGATGGAAAGAGGGTGTGTGGCCAGCCTGTGGTCTCGCTCTGTTTTGGCCTCATCCTGCCTATCCCGACAGCCTCCATCCTCCCACAGTGTGGCTTAGCAATGGCATCGGTGGTTACACTCTGTGCTTCTCCCATCCTCTTTTCTCTCGGGAAGTCTCAGAGAACTGGTACCGCTTAGACTCAGAGGTGAAGACTCACAAATTTGATCTCAGATATGGTGGGACGAAAGCGCTTGTTTTCCATCTTACAGGTGGGTCGTCCTGAAGGTCACAGCAAAGGCTGGCAAGTGGAAATGTTTCTGTAGTTTTCGGTACTCTTATGTTCAGCCAGCCTGTTTTGGTACTCTTACGTTACCCTGAAAGGTAAAGCACTCAGTCACTTTAAAATGACTTCAGTTGATCTAATCTTATATTGAAAATGGTGGAGAAAGCATATTAAAATGTGACCTGTTGGGAGAACGCACAGGTATCTTTTCCCATCCCCCCTTCTCCTCTGGCTTCTCTAGATTCATATTATAGAGTTTTCCAGCCATGAGGTGGGAAGCTACTCCCAGTGATGGAGGCATTGCAGGCAGGACACGGGTAGAGGTGGGTGGCAAGCCACTTTATTTTCTCCATATATTTTTCTCAGTTCTCATAAAGCTTCCTGTCCCAGATATCATCTGGACAGATGATGGGTCTGTTTTCCCTTAAATGGCAACCTTGAGGGTGTTACTCCAGACCTGGGACTGAGAGCCTGAAGCCTGGAAGTTGGGAGTCACTTGAAAAGATGCTGTGTGGTCCAGCATCTCCCCCGCCCTGCACAGTCCAGGGAGGAAAGCCTCTTCTTATGTGTTTCATCCTCTCTTGGGCAGAAATCACGTGCAGGCCTTTGGACACACCGCACTGGCACGGGGCTCAGTGAGATGACCAGGTCTCTGGACACCCACAAGGACCAGGTTTTCATCTTGGTTCTGACATTTTGTTAGCCATGTCACCCAGGAGCCAGGGCTTTAACTTCCCCTCCGTTTCCATTCTTGTGGAGTGGAGAGAATGATCATATCTGCTTGACAGAGTTACCAGAGGGTAGATGAGATACAGTCTGTAATGTGCTTAGCACGGTGATATCATGGTAAGCATTCAAAAATTACTGGCTACATTATTCTCATTTAAAATGCCCCTGAAATAACAAAAGCTAGCAAAATATAAAAATGAGGGTGTTATTGAAAGTGGTTTTGCTTGTGTGTGAGTTGGAGGTGCAGTGGGCCTGTGACAAGAGGTGGGAGGAGAAAGAAAAACGAAATCCTGCAATTTCTTTTGTGTTTATTTGTTAAAAGTCACTGCAGTCATGAAGACTGAGATTATCCTAGATTAATAAAGCAAAGCCTGAGTGACACGAGTCTCCCTTATTTAACGCTTAGCCCCGTCCTGAGAGTTTATTGCCGAGTCTGGCATGGAATTTCTCCGTCTATGTGTTCGGCTTTTCTGAGCTATTATTATCTGCCGTGGACCACATCATTCTTGAGTTTTACTTCCAGTTCCATGAAATACAAAATCAACAAGACTGGGGCTGAGAAGAGACATTAAAATGTTCAGGGAGCACATATTTAGAATGACTCATTGAAACAGATCTCTTTTCAGGCACAGAGTATTAAACAGCGTGTTTAATTGAGCTGAGCGGCAGCATCACTCACCCACGTGAGGAAGCTGCATTAGTGATACCTCTGTAGTATGCACGCATGGAGGATCCTGCTGTTTACACACTCCATCCAGGGCTGCGCAGGGGACCAGTGGCCTGCCGGCCACCCCGGGACATGGTGGTTTTCTATTCTGACCCAGGTCAGGCTTCAGGACCAGCAGACACTTTCACAAGTTGGTTAGCTTAGATCAGCAGAAATGTATTGTCTCACAGTTCTGGAGGCTGGAAGCCCGAAATCAAGGTGTCGACAGAATTGATTTCCTTGGAGGCTAGTGAAGTGGGTGTTGCTCCAGGCTTCTTTTCCTTGACTTGTAGATGACAGTCTCTTCCTTGTGTTCTCAGGGTGTCTTTCCTCGCTTCACCTGTGTCTGTCCCATTTTCCTCTTTTGGTAAGGCCATCAGTCACTTTGGCTTAGAGCCCACCCAGATGGCCTCATTTTAACTCAGTTACCTTTGCCAAGACCCTGTTTCCAGCTAAAATTTAAAACTGTGAGGATCACAGTTGAATGCAGCAGTGCGCATTGATAGCATTTTTATGACTGCTTGATAAGTTAGTGATGTAAGTGTTTAAAACAGGGGTGGGCACCTAGTAAACACTCAAAATATCCACACTAACAAAAACGGCTATAGTTATTATTATACTTGTTCATAGTAGCTCTGGCTGCTTCACATGTCTTTTCTGATGTGCTCACCTCTAGATGGTTTGAGAGCTCAGAATCTGGAAATTGAGATGAGGTGGATGAAGCTCACTAGAATTGGAGTGCCTTGTGAGGGCAAGGATTTCTGTTTTGTTTTGACTGCTTTGTTTATGGAAGCACCCCTGACGGTGCCTGGCTCAGTTAGATATTTGTTGAATCAGTTGATTAATGGAAGAACGTGGGTGAAGGAAGTCACTCCCTTCCAACCACTGACCTCCTCTCTCTGGGGCCCCAGTCATTTCTGCCGAGCCTTTTATGGGAAGAAAGGAGGCTGATGCTTCCAACAAGTAATTTATAGCTGCTGTGCCGAAGGGCAATGGGAACCATATTTACTGATGTATGTAAACATAGCCCAAATGAAATAAACCATGAAGCTATATGCAGGCCTTGGAAACAAAAGCTGAAGCAGGCCGTGCTTCTGCCAGGGGTGCTGTGTATGTGCTTGGCCTCTTTCTCCCTGTTCTCCTTTGTCTGATTTCCATGAGCAGAAGTCCTGGCTGGGGGGCAGGGCGTGGGGTGGGCTGTGTTTGTGATTCTTCGGGTCTCCAGCCACATGATGTGAGACATGGGAACAAGCAGGGCAGTGAGGGTGCTGGGGGCGCAGGGCAGTGCCCACACCTTCACACTTTCTGCCGTGAGAATCAAGTGTTCATGTACTGGAAAGAGCCTAGGATACAGGGGTTCTTAGAGGCCCCCGCCAGTGAGCACAGATTCCCAGAATGTCCCGCGGCCCTTTTCCTCTGGATGTCATTCTGTGTTTCTGTCACAATCCTATTCCAGTTACTCATGGTAATCCACCATTTCATAATTTACACAAACATAATCCACATCCAGGTTTATTTGTCATCTTCCAGACACATCCTTTGGTAATATTGCTGGTTATATAGCGTTCAGGTCTACGCAGCCCTTGGTCAACACAGTAAAGGGTTGACCCATTTAAGTGTGTGACCAGGAGGATAAACAGGGAACAATAGAAAGGTGTACACATTCAGCAATGTATCAGCCCCTCCCCTCTCCCTTTAATTCTCAGAAGTCTTGAAAATCTCACAGAGAGCCTTGGTGATGGAAGGTCTTCTCCAAACCTCTGTGGTGTATCCGGCTCCTCCGTTTACAGCCCAGCTCACAGCTGGCTGGCCCATCTTTGGATACTCTCGCCCTTCCTATGTGGACGTGCAAATCAACCTGTTACTTGGGCTTCTTGGCTTTAGATTTGCTTCCCGGAGTTTCGGTGGTGGTCTATTTCAGTTCTGTTTTTTTTTTTTTTTTTTTAAACTATTAACTCCTGTAGGTTAAATCATCACCATGTCCCTCTGGACAATACTCCTTGCAGGATCATGCCACCCTTTCCTGATAGACATGAAGTCCATTTAAGTGTGAGTTCTCAGAGTAGCTGTCTTTGCTTCATCATAGCCTGTTTTACTCACTCCTTTTTAACCTTTTGTAAGTGGTGGTAAGTATTAGGGAAAAAGAAAAAAACAGAGCAGAGGAAGGGGCGGGGGTGCATGTGATGTCGGGTAGGGACCGAGTTGCAGCGTTAGAAAGGGCAGTTAGGGCAGTCCTCACTGAGCGAGGGACATTTGAGCAAGAAGAATGTGATGGAGTCTGCCAGGAAGATGGCTTGTGAGAGTGTCAGGTACGGTAGGATAGAGACCCTCACCCTGGAATAGCAGCAAGGGCTACGCTGCCCCCAAGTGCAAGGGGAGGAAGAAGAGCGGAGGGGAAGCCCACCATCAGAGCCCTCTCAGCCACAGTAAGGACAGTGAGTGAGAATGGGGAGCCTTTGGTGGATTTTGAGCACAGATGTTGTGATCTGACTTAGGTGTTACAAGGATCTGACTTAGGTGGTCCAAAGACAATCTTGCTGTCGTGTCAAGAGCAGACTGTACCCAGGCAGGAATAGAAACTCTGCTGGCAGATTGCTGCCCTGATCCAGGGGAACAGTGATGGCAGTTAGTTCAAGGTGGTGGCAAACATGATGAGGTTGGACTCGATCCACATGGAAGGAGAGCAGGAAGGTTTTCTAATGGCTCGGATGACAGATGGAGAGGAACAGAGGTCAGATTTTGACCTGAGCAGCTGAAAGGAAGTTGCTGTCAACTGAGATGGGAAATAGATGGGTAAACAGTGGAAACAGTGTCAGACTTTTTATTTTGGGGGGCTCCAAAATCACTGCAGATGGTGACTGCAGCCATGATATTAAAAGACGCTTACTCCTTGGAAGGAAAGTTATGACCAACCTAGATAGCATATTCAAAAGCAGAGACGTTACTTTGCCAACAAAGGTGTGTCTAGTCAAGGCTATGGTTTTTCAGTGGTCACGTATGGATGTGAGAGTTGGACTGTGAAGAAAGCTGAGTGCCGAAGAATTGATGCTTTTGAACTGTGGTATTGGAGAAGACTCTTGAGAGTCCCTTGGACTGCAAGGAGATCCAACTAGTCCATTCTAAAGGAGATCGGTCCTGGGTGTTCTTTGGAGGGAATGATGCTAAAGCTGAAGCTCCAGTACTTTGGCCACCTCAATGGAAGAGTTGATTCATTGGAAAAGACTCTGATGCTGGGAGGGATTGGGGGCAGGAGGAGAAGGGGACGACAGAGGATGAGATGGCTGGATGGCATCACCAACTCGATGGACATGAGTTTGAGTGGACTCCAGGAGTTGGTGATGGACAGGGAGGCCTGGCGTGCTGTGATTCATGGGGTCACAAAGAGTTGGACATGACTGAGCGACTGAACTGAACTGACTGAGATGGGGAAAGCTATACAGGAAGCAGGGTTCGAGGGGAAGAGCAGAAGTTCATGGGTTTATTGAGTGTGAGATGTCTATTAGATATCTACGTGGAGCTTATAAGTAGGCACACAGATTGGAGTGACAATTCTGGAGTTTAGTAGAGAACAAAATCTGCATCTGGGCCACAGATGGAGATTTGGGAGTTTTCCACAAACATGTGGTGTTGAATGCCCTGAGGCTGGACGGTCTCCCAGAGGTTGAGCGTGGCTGAAGAAAAGAGCTGAGTGCTGGTGCAGTCTGGGGGCCAGGGGTTGATGGGTAGCTGTAGAGGAGACAAGAAGAAGGAGTCAGTAGGTAGGAAGACAGCCATGCGCTGTCCAAAAGCCACAAGGAGAGAGGGTGTCAAGATGGGAAGAGAATGATCACCAGGGTCAATTCTGCTGATACTGGATTTAGTAACATGGAAGAAAGGTTTGGGGGCCAAATCCTGTTTGGTTTGAAGAGAGAATTGAGCAGAGGAATTATAGAGACATTGCATATAGATAACTCTTTCCAGAAGTTTTACTGTAAAGATCAGCAAAGATTTTACAGATAGCGTCTTCACTGTAAAAACTTGGATGACATTAAGAAAACAAAGGAGGAAAAAAATCCCTTGTAATCCCACAATCTGGAAAAAATCACAATTTGCATTTGGTATGGATCCTTCTGGGCTTTTCCTGTACTTCCTCCTGTCTGGAATTGGGATGAGGCTGTTAAGATTTGGTCATTATCCCATTCATTTTTCTAACATACCGTCAACACTGTACTATGTCATTGAACAGTCTTTGACAGCATTTGATGCCTGTTTTTTTGCATCTCATTTGCTTGGGAGACTTCTTCAGTGGTTTTATCCTGTGGAGGTACCACAGTTTGTTTATATAATCCTTTTCCTGGGCACTGAAGCTGTTTTCAGGGTTTTTTTTAGTTATTATAAATTATTCTGCAATGAGCATCCTAATAAATAAATTTTGTGTTGATATAATATTTCCCAAGAAAAAATTCTTAGACAACTAGTTTATGATTCCAAAATGAACAAGAGCTTCTCATATATAATCTTTTGTGAAGCTTCTATTCATGTGCTTTACTCATTTTTCTGTTGAAGTATTTGTATGATTTTTTACTGAGAAAATGAAAGTGAAAGTCACTCAGTCATGTCCAACTCTTTGCCACCCCATGGACTATACATTTCTTGGAATTCTCCAGGCCAGAATACTGGAGTGGGTAGCCTTTCCCTTCTCCAGGGGATCTATCTTCCCAACTCTGGGTTCTTTAAAACTGACCTTTCCTAAATATATATTGTAAGCAGTTTTTAGTCTTTCAATTAACTTTGTTTAGTAGAGAAATTAAATTTTGTATCCTTCCTGTGATGCCTTTCTTTGTAATTATGGTTTACAAGGCTATTTCCATGGGTATATTGAAGAGTTAAGCCTAACATATGAAACCCATAGAAGAACTAGATGAGAAGTTCTATATCAGGAACTTATTTTGCTGTAAGGTGAAGCTTTGCTTACTTATTTTTTCAAATAGTCAAAGTCCAGTATAACTGATTAATTAGTATATCTTTTCACTATAATTTCAGCAAGAAAAAAGATAAACAGAAGTGTGATACAGCTGTAGATAGGGATCCTCTGATACAGTTTCTTATAAAACTGGGAAGACTTAAAATACTCCATCCTTTTTTCAAGACCTACCCCTAAGCCCCACCACTTTGACAGTCTGCTTCAAGTGTCCAGGAACTTCTTTTCTTCCAAATTCCTATCATGTCCACATGGATGCATTGTCGTTGTGCTGTTCATTCACTAAGTCGTGTCTGACTTTGTGACTTCCCTGTCCTTCCCTGTCCTTCACCGTCTCCCAGAGTTTGTTCAAACTGAGTCAGTAATGCCATCCATGGTGCTGTATTACCGTGTGTCATCATTTACTTCTCTTTGTGTCCATCTGACCTCACAAATATCTTGTAAGTATCACAGATATCTGATCTCACAAATATCTTGTCCATCTGATCTCACAAATATGTTGAGATCAGGGTTCCCTTCTTGTTTATCTTTGCATTAATGATGAGGATTCTATTTGATCTAGTACTGAATTATTTTGTTCCTGAGGTCTGGGCATTGCATCTCTGCACTGGTAAATAGAGGCAGACCTGCTCTAATTGGTTTGAGTAGTATTCTGTGATTTAGTGACAGAAATAAAAACTAGAATGAAGTTCAAGCGTAGCCTGTAATCTGACCCAGGCTTTATCTCCATCTGCTTAACTAGAGTTCTTGCTGGTCCTAAGCATGTCATTTTCTTTCACTCTTTTCTCTGTTTATGCTTGGAGTGCTGTCCTTTCCTAGTCTGCCTGCCAAATTCTGTTTTTTCCCCAGGCCAGTTCCTCTTAAAAAACATAACAGTAATACTTGGAAGTTAGAAAGTCACCGCCTAGAATTGAACATTGTTGACATATTGGCACAATGCTTTCCATCTTATTCTCTCTCTCTCTCTCTCTTTTTTTTTTTTTTTTTGCCACTCTACCATGTGGCATGTGGGATCTTAGTTCCCCGACCAGAAATTGAACCTGTACCCTCGGAACTGGAATCACAGAGTCTTAACCACTGGACCCCCAGGGAAGTCCCTCCATCTTATTCCTGATACTTTTCTGTTTCATCACTCATTGTTTTTATCAACAGATTAGATGTTCATTTAAACAATTTAAACAGTGGAGAACAATGAAATTTTAAAACCAGCTCAGATCCCACCATCCGGAAAAAGAAAAATATAAGATGAACTTCACTCCAGATAACAGTTTTTTCCTTCCCTCTCTTTTTATTTCTTTAGATTTATCACACACAGAACCACCCTTGAGTTCTGTCATATGTTCCTCTGATATGCCCATCTGTTATTTCTTGTTGATATTTTGTTCTTTCTGCTTAAATACCTGAAGAATTACTTCTTTAAAATTCTGTAGCTTAATGAAAATGTTTCAGTCCTGAGCATTTCCTGAAACATGGGGTGTTCTTTCAGTCTTTTAAGATTAGTTCATTTTTCTAGTTCAGAGAATTTCTTTTATATTAAGTGTTTGCACATATCGGCTTTGATTTGCCTCTTAATTGAATTATCCTTATGTTGAGTCAGATTGGTCTTTTTTGCATCTCTAATTTCTTTCTGATTGCTTTGATCTGTATTTTTTCACCTGAATTCACTGTTATTTTTCTTAATCCGTTTCTCTGTGTCAGTGATGCAGAAACAGTTTCCATTCTGTTTCTTACTGGATCTGATTTTTTGTCGTTAGTTGTATCACATGATTGTATACCTTAGTGGGAAAAATAAGAGATTATGCCCCTCCCTGTGATTACTTGTAATTTTTTCCCAAGAATTTATAAAATTCTACTTCTCATTTCTATTTTACTAATTATAAGATTAATTTATTGCCATAGTTCAGGGTTTTATTTTTCATGAAAAAGTTATAAATCATACTCTCCTTTGCTCACACTATTAAATTTTGGTTCTTCCTTTTAATGGGCATTTTTCCAGTAACATAATCCTCAGGAAAAGAAGCATCTCTATTATAATTAAATTAGAGCACATTGTTATAATAGGTTTCAAAAACAGCAGCTTAAAAACAAGACAAAAGTTAATTTCTCTTTCATTTTCAATTTGAGACGATATGCTGGTTCTGCTTTGTGGTATCCAATCATGGACTCAGGCTCCTTTATCCTGTTGTTCTGTGATCAGTAGGACTGTTAGACTCATGCCTGTGATCCAGGAGGCTCTGTGTTCCTTTCCAGACTGGGAAGATGGAAGAGGAAAGGAGGGGGGGGGCGGGGCCGTGTCCTGCCCTTTAGAGGTTCAACTTGGAAGGAGTGCAAACCACTTTCTTTCATAATCCATTGGTCCGAATTAGTCACCCAGCTCTCTGAGATTCAAAGAAGGCTGAGAAAATTGTCCAGTCTTTATGCTGGGTCATCTTGTGCCCTGAGAAAAATTTTATATTCTGGAAGAAAACATGCATAGTCCAAGGGGGAAGCAAGCAGTCTCTGCTGTGTGGCAGTTACTACTTTAGATCAGTGGTTGCTTGTTTCAAGGTTTAGCACTCATGGTTTCCATGAGCCCTTCAGAGGAAGAAATCATTTTCTGCTTTCTCACTTCGCCAGTGTTTGAGTCCAATGTTTTTGTTGAATTGTTGTTTTTGAATAAGGATGACACAGTCTATGTAATTTTCTGAATTTCTGGATGAATGGGATCTATGAATTCAATAAAGTGTTTAAGGACATTGTAGACATTTTTGACAGAGAGAGGTTCCCTATTACATTATTATATATGATAATTGCCCCTGACATCAGTGATAGTTACAAAGTATATAAATTTGATTGAAGTAAGTATAAATATAGCCAGTAATATAGGTTCTTTCTACTCAATATGAAAATTTCTTTGCCTAATATGTGGATTCCTATCTAAATTCATGAGTTCTCTTCTGACATTTGGGTTAAGCCTGAAATGGATTAATCTTTTTCTGATAAAGTTTCATAAGCTGTGATTTCTCTGGTGACCACATTTAATTAGATATTAAATAAACTGCTTATCTTTATACCAACAGGTTTTATGACTGCATTTTTTTTTCCTGAGCTGTATTACACAGATTAAGTATCTAGAAGAAGTAAAAATAAAATAAAATATTTAGTAGACCACAATAACCTTAGATTAGAAATTAAAATATGCCTCCTTTTAAAATGGAAAATAAATATTTGAGCTTAAATTTAAGAGATAGAGATAGGTAAGATTGTCTAAATGTATCCATTCCAGTGGGGAAAAAAAAATACATGTTGCTTTTCCAGGTACTGTTTTTCCCCACCCCCTAGAAATTGACTACTTTTAAGTGGAAAAATTCTATTTAATCTGCAAAGGCTGAAACATTTTGGATAAGGCTGTGAAGGTTTTAATTAAAAACTTGAGTTTTCCTTTTTTCTTTTTTTCAATACCCCACCCTGTGGTTAAGATTCTTCCACTCGAATATAATGACTTTCTGACTCGCTCCCCACCCCACCCCCGCCCATGTGTTGGAATGGAGAGGAGAGATTGTAGGCCTTATGAATATTGAACAGCCAAGATTAAGTTAATCTGCTGTTTCAGTGAATGGAACATCACAGAGATGGATCTGGATTTGTTCAGATCAGAAGAGAGTTTCCAAGTTGCCTGCAGAAATAGGATTTAAACAGAAGGAAGATCAATGGTCAGATTGCCTAAAGGCATAAACTGTAAAAGGTTTAATTTTTCTCAGGTAGATTCTGCTCCCTAGAGCTCAGCAAAGTTTTAGAAGAGACTCTTCCACCCTCGGGAAGTTCCTTCAGTTCCTTCAAGCTAAAAGTGAAATGGCTGTTTCCTCTCTCTGTTAATCCCTCTCCTCCCCAGGCAAACTACAAGTGAAGACTGCGTAGGGATAGGTGAGTAGGGTGGCATCCCTGGGACAAAAAGTGATGGCTCAGCTGGTTATGGGAAGGTTGTGGTGAGTTGGGGTTCATCTGAGTTCCTGGTTTGAGTTTCTGGCATGTATCTCTGGATGGTATCTTTGGGCCTTGATGGTTAAACAGCATCCAAGCAGTAGTCTCCTTTAACCAAAATGTTTTCTGGATGTTTTCATTTCGATGGTTTAAATTCAGGTTGACCACAACTTGAATTGCAGTCACACACAATTCACAACTTGAATTGCCATGGTCTTACTGGGACTCTTGGGATCATCTTGGGTTCTTTATTTTATACCATATCTTGTTGATTGCTCTTTCGAAAAATCTCAAATAATCATCCAAATCTTAGTGCTACTTCCTATTTGACTACTAGCTTTTCTAGCTTTTGAGTATTCATCAGGTCAACTTCTCTTTAACAAACCCTGAAGAGCATTATCTAATTAATCCTTCTAAAGATCCAGTTTCTCCTCTTTATTCCCCACCTTAAAATCCTTGCAGGCGAACAGGGGAGAAGTATATCTGTGTGATACAGAACAGGTATTTCATGGACAAATTTAAGATAATTTAATTTCATAATTCCTTTAAATTTTTAAAAAATTGTGGTTAAAAAGCACATAGCATAAAATTTACCATCTTAACCATTTTTAAATGTACAGTTCAGTTCCGCTAAATGTATTCCCATTGCAGCGCAGCAATATCTCATAACTCTTGAGGGTTTTTATCCCCCTCATTTTGTGGTGGCTCAGACAGTAAAGCATCTGCCTGCAATGCGGGAGACCCAGGTTCGATTCCTGGGTCGGGAAGATCCCCTGGAGAAGGAAATGGCAATCCACTCCAGCACTCTTGCCTGGAAAATCCTATGGACGGAGAAGCCTGATAGGCTACAGCCCATGGGGTCGCAAAGAGTTGGACACGACTGAGGGATTTCACTTTCACTTGAAATTTTGATATATCTCACACAGGTGTTAAAGTATTCTGTACTTAAATGCTGAAGAACTTCATGCCAGTCAGTTACAGTCATTATATGCAGTTAAGTGGTGGCTCCTGGAATCTTCCTGGAGATCAGTTATGATTGTGTTATTCCCTCCTCCTTTTTCTGGTGTCTCCTAAGTGACTAAGGACGACTGTGTCTCACTCATGTTAGGTATTTGGGAGCTTTTTGTTGATTGACTGTGTAGGATGTAAGACCATTGTTGATAAAGGATACTGCCTTTCTTCATCACCTTCCCAGTAAGCCAGGCTAATTGCATGATGTTACAATGAAATGCAATTGGGCTTCCCTGGTGGTTCAGATGGTAAAGAATCTGCCTGCAGTGCAGGAGATCTGGGTTTGATCTCTGGGTTGGGAAGATCCCCTGGAGAAGGGAATAACTACACACACCAGTATTCTTGCCTGGAGAATTCCAGACAGAAGAGCCTGGCAGGCTACAGCCCACAAGATCACAAAGAGTTGGAGATGACTGAGCACGCACGAGTGCACACACACACACACGACCTCTACTTCGTTGTTAATTCCTTTTAATTTTATCTTAGAAAGTCTCTTGAGTGGAATCCCTCATCCTTGGGTTTCATCACCTCTTGGCTCTTTGCCATTAATCTCTTCCAAATGTAGTTCACCATCCACTCAGTACCAGGCATATATAACTAAAAAGTTTTTTGTAATGCAGAGGAAATAAAAAGGGAAACACTAGTCTGATCATGTTACGTTCTTGCTCCAGCAGCTCCTTTTCTTACCCGGTTTCCTAGAGCAGCTTTCAGCATCCCCCAGGTGTATTCTGCAGAACATTAGTTTGGAAGGTTATCAGTAGCTCCATGAAAATGATGTTTGAGTTACATGGGTTTTTACTTTCATATTTCTCTTATACCAAATGTTATGTTATGAATCTCTGAAAGGAGACTCTTCTGAGCAGCATTTTCTAAGCTCACCTTGATTACAACAGTGGCTTTGGTTGTTGTTTTGTTTTTGTTTTTGTTTTCAGAGCAACTCATGAAATTAGCATTCTGAGAAACATGTTAGAAAATACTAACCTAGAAGATAAAAGTCTAGAACCTCAGCGTCTTCCCTCATCTCCTGCTCTGGCTTTCACCGCAGGACCCTGGGGTCCTCTCTTTTCTAGCCACTCAGAACAACACACCATGCATGCTCCTGCCTCCATGTTTTATAGTGAATTGCTCCTAAAGAACCTGCCCTCCAGCACAGGAGACATAAAAGATGGGGGCTTGATCCCTGAGTCTGGAAGATACCCCGCAGTAGGAAGCGGCCAAACATTAAGTTTTTAAACACTAGAGAATATATTTTCAAAAGCTGTGGGTAGTGCAGGATTAAACTAAACCTTCGTTTGAGGTAGCAAATAGTTGGTAGGGAAGTGTCCACATTTGAAAACTATAATTTCATTGGGATACTCCAGTATTCTTGCCTGGAGAATCCCACGGGCAGAGGAGCCTAGCGGAATATGGCCCATAAGGTTGCAAAGACTTGGACATGACTGAGCAACCGAACACACACACAGGTTTCTGCTCCCTACGAGAAATCTGCCGCTTGCGCTCACCCCTACCCCACTGGGCTTCTGTCACTAAACCTCTTCATCATCTCCTCTGTGAAACCTCTGCTCACAGAACAAGCTGCTTTCTCTGTTCCTTCAGGGCACTTCTCATCTCTCTGTTTTTATCCATCCTTCCATCCACAGATTCACATAGCTGGCTTTTTCAGTGAGCTACGACCTGTGAAGCTCCCAGTCAGGTTGGCACCCTGTCTTATTCATCTTTATTTCCTGGGCACTAAGTACACTGCTTACCATGCATGTCCTTTACAAAGGAACGTTCAGTTCAAGTGTTAAATTTAACACTAAAAATTCTTTAAAGCTTTAAAATAAAATCTTTAAAAAAGATCACATAGCATCTCCCCCACTCCCCAACAAAAAAACTCAGTTTTGTAAGCAAACATTATCCCGGGCAAGATTGAGAAAATAGCACACTTTATATCCTACATCTTGTCAGAATTCTGGCCAGACATTAAGTTTTTAAACACTAGAGAATATATTTTCAAAAGCTGTGGGTAGTGCAGGATTAAACTAAACCTTTGTTTGAGGTAGCAAATAGTTGGTAGGGAAGTGTCCACATTTGAAATCTATAATTTCATTGGGATACAGATATAGTTTCCTTAAATTCTGGCTACGGAAGAATTCTCTGAAACAAGTCAATGCTCATAGTCTGATATATCCCTAGTCCAAGTCACATCTCTTACCCTAGCTAAAGCTGAGAATAAGTGAGATGAACCCTGCCCTGTCCTGGGTTTGCAGCTCTGTCTCAGAACCGCATGCACATGGAAGGGTCTGTGGCTGCATCTAAACTAACAGTAGCTTGAAGATATGTCTGTCTGTGGGATCGTTGCCCATGAAGGCAAAACCAGACGCTGAGCTATTTCCGTTCATTGCAACAGACACCAGTTTGTAGAGAGCTTCATTGTGCCGAGTACGAGTTCTCTTAGGTTGCCTTTATCCGTGTGGACCCCAGAGTGATTCACCAGAGATTACAGATGAAGTGTCCTGTATCCCTTTCTTTCAGGTTTCATGGTTTGACATGAATTACTGGGTAGGATCAAGCTATCAGAAGAGAATTCAGCCTTGGCAACAATGTTGAAATAGGTGAACAAACATAATGAGAGGGGTCAGAGAGCCCCTCCTCTCAGTGTCAGGAAAGCTTCTTTATGCCTTTGACCCCTGGTTCATGTATTGATGGTCACCGTTTGAGAAGTGCAGCTGTGAAGCCACTTAAAGTAAAGCGTGTGTGATTATGTTTGTAACGATCAGCCTTTTTGTTCATCAAAGACCTAACTGGGAGGAGAGCATGCAAAACACCACCCTCGTGAGCAACACCACAACTCACTTAGAAAGCTTATCCAGGTCCTCTCATGTCTTAAAGCTTATTTACAGCATTGATGTCAGCTTCCGAAATTACAGTTCCAAATGAAAACTCCACCACTCTTTAATCTACTAATCAAACGTCACTAAAGTACACACTGGGTATTTTGGTGGTTGTAGGGTTTTAAATCTAAGTATTTGGACTCCTGCAAAGTACTATGTCAGCTTGGGTAGGCATTATCTTACATTTTCCTTAGCTTATTGACATTGGTGGCTTTCTATAAGGATTATTGTTCCTTGGGCAAAATAGTGTGATAACATGTCCTTTAAAAAAATGCTCCTAGAACCACATTTTACTGACAATGACATGTTTAGAACTCCTTTGCTTTGAATTATAGATGTCATAGTGAAATGCACAACAGGTTATTTAACATCACACTTTTGGTGGGTGGTAATCAGTTTAACTTATTAAATAAGCTGTCCTAGGATATTGAAGCTAAAACATTTTGTTGCAGGAAGAGGGACCCAATTTGTTGCAGGAAGAGGGACCCCTTCCAGGGCCCGAAACAGGGCTCTTGTCTAACACTCGGAAATGGATTTTCCGAGGAGACACATGTGCTGACAAAGCAAGAGGTTTTATTGGGAAAGGGCCCCCGGGTGGAGAGCAGTAGGGTAAGGGAACCCAGGAGAACTGCTCTAACAAATTTAGTCACTCAAAAAGTATAACTTAAGACTTGATGAAGATTGTTAATCAAGACACTGTTGTAATAGCGTCAGGAAGTTTGTGATCACTGGGTGGATTGGGTCATGTAAAAAGGTTCTGGCTCAAACTGGTGAGCAGGTGATTGAGAATCTGGAAATTTAGTGCATGCCTTGAGTATTTTTTTAATTTAATTTCTTTTTTGCTTCTTGTGGAGGTATCCTTTATTTATGGACAAGCAATCCTAAGTATTCAGCGTGAAGTTTTGTAAATTGAACACATCTGTGTAACCATCACCCAGATTAAGAGAGCACTACTAGACCCTTAGAAACCCTCTGATAACCCCCTTCCAGCACCTGCCCCATCCACCCGTGGTTGACTAGTATCTTGACTTTAAATCATTTTTGCTCATTTTTGTGCTTTATATTATTGGCTACTTTTGTTCAGCATTTTGTTTGTGAGAATCACACATACTATGTGAGCCACAGATTTCTCATTGCAGCAGAGTGGCATTCCGTTAATTTGCCCTCACCTACCCATTTTTATTATAATTTTATCATTTCATTAATTTTATTTCTCTGACTTAACGGCACACCAATTTACCTTTAAAAAGGTCAAATGCTATCCCTTTTACTGCATGTCCCATGCAATCTTTTAAAAGGTGGATAAATGAGGCAGCCATAAATTGAGCCAATTTTATGAGTAAAAGAAGCTGGTGGCACACTTTCATTATTTGAGAGAGGTCATGTCCATGGCAGCCCATTGCAGTTCTGAATATGTAAAAAGAAAGTGAGTTTGGGAGGATGCCAAAATAAATTTAGTTGCAAGATGATGACAGAAATATAGTTGTACTTAGGGTTTGAACATTGGTGTATGCTTTTCTCTTTGGATCATATTTTAAGAGAAGATTTTAAAGCAGAAAAGGTGAATTCAGTTTGGTTACCCAGTACAAAATTTCCAGTATGGAATGCCTCACATCTGTGTATTTGTTTTGCTGCAGACAAAACCAGCAAGAGTTTAGTGATGAAATCTGTTCTTAATTATGAGAGCAGCTGTTGGAGTGGTAGCCATTTTTTTTTTTTTCCTCCTGATGTGAAGTTGTCTGATTTACTCACTTTTTTTTTTGCCTGCATTTTTCAGGGTTGCTAGTGCAGAAAAGAGCCCCTTTGTGAGAGATTGCAATTTGTTTTCTGTATGAGAGCCAGTGCAAATGGGCTGAGTCTGCACAGCGGGGTGGTTTTATCTGTCTTCCTCCTGCCCTGCAAGCTGTCCTTACCTCTGCTCAGCACCAGAGACCTATAAAACCACCCGACAAATGAGGGGCCTGTTAAGTGTTCTGGCAAGAATCTCAGGCAGCAAGCCGCTCTCCTGAATTAACTGGGTCCTCCTGATGGGCAGAGTGGGGGTAGGGCTGGATGGCCCAGAACTAGAGCAGGGGTATTAAGATACTATTTGGTTTTGGGGTTTGTAGATTTACTCACATACTTTTTTCCATTTTAAGTCACTTATGTTTTTTAAACAGTAGTTCATATTTGCACTTCAGGAATTTTATTTAAGTTTAAAAAGTTTATTTTTGTTTGTGCTGAGTCTTCATTGCAGTGCCCTGGCTCTTTATTGCAGTGCCCCAGCTCTTTATTGCTGCAGGCAGCCTTCCTCTAGTTTTGATGAACAGGGGCTGCTATCTAGTTGAGGTGCCCAGGCTTCAGTATTTATGGTGCTTGGGCTCTAGAGCAAGCAAGCTCAGTAGTTGTGGCATTTGGGCTTAATTGTCCCAAGGCATGTGGGACCTCAGTTCCTGGATCAGGAATTGAACCCGAGTTCCCTGCCATGGCAGGAGGATTCTTAACTGCCAGGCCACCAGGGAAGTCCCTCTAGTCAGCTATTTTTACATCTATAGGACTATAGCATATTTCTGATCTTTGTAAGTTATACCAAAACAAAGCAAAAACACATTTAGACAATCTTTCGGGTTATTTCTAAGCAATCTTAATTCTCAGCCTAGGCCTTCACAGAAGGGGCCAGTGTTTAATATTTCTAGGTATTTCATAGTGTACTGACAAATAGTGTACTGACATAGTGTTTGGAGAGAACAGGATATGGAAGCTGAGTGAAGATCTTACATTATGAAAATTTTCTACCTGGGGCCAAATTTAAAAGCTTCGTGCATCCCCTTCGTATACAAAAATCAGTGAATCGTGTAGTTGGAAGGATGGATCCCTGTATGTGAGCCTTTGATGCGGTGTGCTTGTTCACTATCCATAGTATTTCAGCTCTTGGCATAATCACCTCAACACATGAAGCCTGACATTTTAAAAAATAGTGGCAACTTATCGATTATGGGGCTTCCCTGGTGGCTCGGATGGTAAAGAATCTGCCTGAAATGCAGGAGACCCGGATTCGATCCCTGGGTTTGGGAAGATCCCCTGGAGAAGGGGATGGCAACCCACTCCAGTATTCTTGCCTGGAGAATTCTGTGGACAGAGGGGCCTAGCAGGCTACAGTCCATGGAGTCACAGAGTCAGACACGACGAAGCAAATAATACTCAGTCTTTTTCATAATCCGTGATAAAGTTGGAAAAAATGAAAGATTACAAAAGTGAAAAAAACCGAGCTAAGTCTTGACAAACTGCGAGGAAATCACTTTTATAATTTGGATTATTTTATGTTAAAAAAAGAAAAAGGAAAGCGCTTTTCTTTCTCATGCTTGAAAACCATGGTTTTATATATAAGCTTTGTGAAGTAGATTTCTTATGAAGTTAAAACTAATGTTGTTTGAATGAATTTTTCTGCTCAGCTGGCACTTTCTGGAGCTGTGTAGTACAACCATTGCATTAACCTTTGAAGGGAGCCCTCAGTACTCTAAACCAGACCACACGGCTTGCCTGGCAGTGTTATCCCCTTCCTGATTTTAATTACAGGCGAACCAATGCAGAACAATTATCTGAGTAATTCAGTCCATTAAAGCCTCTTTAAACAAAGAATTCAGGGAAGAGTGAGTTTTTCTCACCCAAATTGTCCAGATAATTATGTTTCTGACTTCTGGCCCTTCTGAGGTCAATCAGATAAGATTCCAGTGCTGGTTCTCTGCGGTTTCTCCCCTCAGGTGGCCAACCGTGCCAGACCCTTGAAGGTCAAAACACTTGATTTTGTCAAGTATTTGATATTATTTCAGTCTATGGATCTTTTTTTTTTTTTTTTTGTACAGTTCTTCTGTGTATTCTTGCCACCTCTTCTTAATATCTTCTGCTTCTGTTAGATCCAGACCATTTCTGTCCTTTATCGAGCCCATCTTTGCATGAAATGTTCCCTTGGTATCTCTACTTTTCTTGAAGAGATCTCTAGTCTTTCCCATTCTTTTGTTTTCCTCTATTTCTTTGCATTGATTGCTGAGGAAAGCTTTCTTATCTCTCCTTGCTATTCTTTGGAACTCTGCATTCAAATGGGTATATCTTTCCTTTTCTCCTTTGCTTTTCACTTCTCTTCTTTTCACAGCTATTTGTAAGGCCTCCTCAGACAGCCATTTTGCTTTTTTGCATTTCTTTTCCATGGGGATGGTCTTGCTCCCTGTCTCCTGTACAACGTCACGAACCCTCTGTCCAAAGTTCATCAGACACTCTGTCTATCAGATTTGGCCCTTTAAATCTATTTCTCACTTCCACTGTGCAGTCGTAAGGGATTTGATTTAGGTTGGACAGGGAGGCCTGGCATACTGCGGTTCATAGGGTCTCAAAGAGTCGGACACGACTGAGCGACTGAACTGAACTGAACTGAACAGCCTATGGACAGAGGAGCCTGGCAGGCTACAGTCCACGGGGTAGCAAGAGTCAGACACAATTAATGACCAAACACACATATACTAGTAATATTAATATTAATAACAACAAAGACTTTAAAAATAATTCATGAGTGAGCCACAAAAAAATGAATTGTATCATCTTGGATAGGGGTAAAGAATCTGCCTGCAATGCAGGAGACACAGAAGACGTGGGTTTGATCCTTGGGCTGGAAAGATCCCCTGAAGGAGGGCTGGCAACCCACTCCAGTATGCTTGCCTGGAGAATCCTACAGACAGAGGAGCCTGGTGGGCTACTGTCTGTAGGGTCACGAAGAGTCGGACTTGACTGAGTGGCTGAGCAGGCACACGCAGATGAAGGAAGACGCAGGTGATGCAGAACTGTGGGGGTATCCTTTATATCAAGGACTGAAAAGTTATAAACCACTCACAGCAGAGTGGAGGGAACAGGCCAAGGGAAGAGCAGGCTCAGTTCAAGATGTACATCATCTGCCACTGGGATGGATGGGGACAGATGGCTTGACTTCTGTTCACGAAACGCTGCAAGTTAATCTCCCACCTGTACCAGGCTCATCTGATGAAGCAGAACTTAGATTTCCTCTCGTTCATTTCTAGTCTCTTATGGTTGAATTCTAATCACCCACAGGCACATGAATAGTTCTTTAAGGGCCTGAGATTTTTGTCTTTATTAAGACAAAATCCTATGTGTGAATGAGTGCTTACATACTATGATAATGTCCTGTCCGTCAGGGAGATTACTTGTATGTGGTAATTCACTGAGCAATTGTAGAAGAGGGAACCTAACTCCTAAAGCCCCGAATGTTCTGTTTCCTCCACTGTTAAATCCTCCCCTGTCTTTAATTATGAAGTATGTTTTTAGTCCTATCATACACTTTATTTTTTTTACCTTTCTATTTTATGTCGGAGTATAGTTGATTAACAGTGTTGTGTTAGTTTCCGGTGTACGGCAAAGTAAATCAGTTATACGTGTATCTATTCTTTTTCAAAAATTTTTTTCCCATTTAGATTGTTACATAACACTGAGCAGAGTTCCCCAGGCTGTACACTAGGTCCTTGTTGGTTATCCATTTTAAATATAGCAGTGGGTACATGTCCATCCCAAACTCCCTGGCTATGCCTCTCTACCCTCACCCATAAGTTCATTTTCCACATCTGTGAGTCTGTTTCTGTTTCGTTAGTTCATTTGTATCATTTTTTAAGATTCCACATATAAGTGGTATCATATGGTCTTTCTCTATTTATAATTGGGAAGGTTTTTTTTTTTCTGTCCTGATTTTTTTTCTCTATTAGTTTTAATCTTGGTTCTCTTCTTGATTGCCCGTTTTCAGTTGCATTTTGAATTAAATGCTCTGCATTGAACGTTTTCTACACATTTCTAGCAAATATAGTGTCGTGGGTCTACACATCAGAGTCCTGAGGAATATTTCCTGTAGTTAACGTGTCAGAATGAGACTCAGGAATTTCAAGTGGTTCAGTGAGTGTGGTTGCTCAAACTGGGGTGCTTTATTCTTTTTAGTTTATGTTCCTTGGGTTCCTTCAAACTCCAGCCAGCATTCCAAAGGATGCCAACTGGCCTGGACAGCCTTTGCCTGCTGGCATATGGCTCCCGTGCTTGGAAAGAGCCTTCTGTAGGGATGGGGTCTTTGGATACTGCTGCGTCCTGATCTCATGAATGGCAAAAGAGCAATGGAAGCAATTGGCACTTTATGTCTTCCGACAGTTGTCAAGGCTCTCTTTTTTCAAAAGGTTTTAAGTGCTTTTCTGTTTTATGTGGTTAGCAGCCAATGGACAAGTTCAGAACATCACCTGTATCTGATTATTATAAATGGAATCATTTCCAATGATGCCTTGAAACTCCCCTGGGAAATTACACAGATAAAGATTTCTATTCATTTGATTTTTAAAAACATGATCTCAGATTTAAAGGCAAATGACAAACTGGGGCAATTTTTTAGCCTATGAATATCTTTAAAACATAAAGGACTGTTAAGTGTGAATTAGGAAAAGACCCACAGGCTTTCCTGGTGGCTCAGATGGTAAAGAATACACCTGCAGGGTGGGAGACCTGGATTCCATCCTGGGTTGGGAAGATCCCCTGGAGGAGGGCATGTCAACCCACTCCAGTAATTCTTGCCTGGAGAATATCATGGATAAAGGAGCCTGGTGGTCTACAGTCCGTGGGGTTGCAAAGAGTCAGACACCACTTAGCAACTAAGCACACACACGCAGGAAAAGACCCAGTGCTATAAAAGAAAAATGGGCAAAGGTCCTGGGCAGCCCATTCACAAAAGACAGTGTCAAACTGTCCAAGAAACAATATGGAAAAACACAAATGAAAATATCAGTATTGTAGCTTGAAAAAATTAAAGACTGTGAAGGATTGGGAGCAGACATTCTTGTCATATCCTTTTAGAGGTTTAAATTGTTAATTTTCTACAGAGCAATTTTGAGCATGAGTAAAGAAATTTAAGATATCTACAGAAATGTGTGTCATAGTTTCATTTAATGCATCAAGGAATTGAAAAAAAATTCCTTTGCCCTATGTGACATTAAAAGACAGTTTTGAAGAGCACTTACATCATGAGAAAATTTTATAATATGTTAACTGAAAAATAAGTGTGTAAAATAGCATGCAGGGGATGAACTCAATTTTATAAATACTGTTACTGGTGATCATTTTGGTCTGTGACATTATTTAATATTTTTACTCTTTTTTACTTTGTTCTCATGATGAATGTAAAATACTTTTATAATTAAAGAAACTACTCCTAGAATTTAACGATAACTTTCTTACTTTAAGTTTTCTTAGACTGACTATAAAAATGTGTTATGCCAACACATATTTTGGTAAATAAAATACCATGACCAAAAGATATTTTTTATAGAATCAATCTGGATAAAAGAAAATTGATCCAGGTAATTGCTGCCCAGGGAGTATTAAATAAGAAGAAAATTCATGGTTCAGGTCAACAAACCTGGCATTAATGGAGTCAGGAAAAGAAAAGTGGTTGTCACAAGTCCCGTTCTTAGCATGTCTGTCTGTTATTCCTTTGAAATCTAAAAATTGCCACCTCTTGGGAGAGAGAAATCATTGCCTTTCTTCGTTTCCCTCTTTCTGGTCCAGGTGTCTCTGAGATGTGCCCTGTCTCGAACTGCCACCTCATGCCGGTTTGGGCCAGAGGGTCATTAGAGCGGCAGTCGGAGGAGCGAGGACCATGACCTTGTGTCTGTTAGGGGTTTTCTTGTGTCTTCTGTCCTGGCACAAAGGCCAAGTGTGCCCGGCAGCCCTCGAGGCTGAAACGAGATTGCGGAACAGCAGGGAAGGGCAAACAGCATAAGAGGCATTTCCATAAGCAACATCATGATGATGAACGTGAAACTCACAACCCTCGATTAAGTCAAGCAGTCCCTGGGGTTGACTAGTGTGCTGTAGCCATAATGGGGCCATAGACCAAGGAGATTGTTGGGAATTTTTACATTATAAAAAAAATTGGGTAGAAACAGACTTAATTAAGGGCACCTGATTATGGTAAGAAGTGTAGTTGTTGGAAACCACAGATGGTGAGAAGTGTAGACAGCACAATACGATACTCAGAACAGCGTTTCCATTATCTGCATTGTTTGGCTCGACAGAATTCAAATTGTTAGTGTTGCTCAGAGTTCAAATAGTGAATCTGCAGCAGGAAAGAAAACATTTAATATAGAGATAGCAGAACTAAGAAGTCATTTATTTTTGTAAATAAAGAATAGAAAAACCTAAAAATACACTGAGCTTTTTTTTTCTCTGCTGGACTCTGTGAACGGTGCCTTTTTATAGCTTAGGAGACTTCTCCCTGATTTGTTCTTACGTAGCCTCAGCCCCACAGCTGTTCTGAGCTTGTGACCAGCCAGCCTACTTTTTTCTACAGAGACTCCTCTTACACGATGCCTCTTACTGAAACGAGCTAGTTCTCAAGCTGGGACTCTGGCCTTGAGAAAATGCTGTCCGTTCGGTATCCACGTGTGAGAAACGCCTAGTGTGCGCAAGGCCCTGGAGAGCCTCGGGGTCACTCAGAAATAACTTAGCCCAAGTCTTTGTCTTTGAGAGCAGGAGGGAGGCAGATGGATGTGCTTATTAGCCAGATATTCCCTGCTTTTTTCAGATTTTGGAGAGGCTTGAAGTATCTTCCTTCCCTCCTTGAATTGGTCTCCCCCAGTTGGAGGACCCTTTCTCAGGCCTGACATGCCCACCCTTGGTCCCGTCAGCCCTTTGTCTCCTCCCGGCTGTGTCACGCGTGCTCATGGGGTGTGTCCTCCTCCAGGAGGAGAAGGAGGATACCCCTGTCCTCTGGATGATGATTTCCATCTGCCGTGTTGGCTGCTCGGGCCGGGTGTTGGGGAAAAGCCAGTGACTTTCCCCTTCATATTATTCTCGTCGATACTTTGACGTTTTTATTCATCAATAAGCAGTGCTGAGGTGGGCTTCCCAAATGGCACTAGTGGTCAAGAAGCCACCTGCCAGTGCAAGAGATATGAGACATGGGTTCAGTCCCTGAGTCGGGAAGATCCCTGGAGAGGAAATGCACCCCACTCCAGTATTCTTGCCTGGAGAATCCCGTGGACAGAGGAGCCTGGCGGGCTGCAGTCCATGGGGTCGCAGAGTGTCAGGACATGACTGAAGTGACTTAGGGTGCACGCAGTGTTGATGTAGTCATAGTACCACATTAATATTGCCATGTTACTAATGTTAACAAAACCATATTGTGAGCACTTGCTAAATGTGTTTTCCATACTGAACTGCTGTGCCATGCTTGGTTTCTGCTGGGTTTTCAGCTCTGCACCAGGCAGCTACAAGGTACCATGTTGAGGTTTTTCCTGTGGATGGGAGTTCTGTGAGGATTCTTCACTTGTAAAGGATCCTCAGACACGTTTTGCAAGTTATTTTGTTTCCGAAAAGAAGAGATGGCACTAACCTCATGGGAATTCTGCTCCTGAACCCGAGATTCTGTGATCGCGACCATGGAAGGCTGAGAGTGGGATCTGTCCAGGCTCATGCAGTAACCTTTGGACTTTTATTTTGAAAAGGAGACCCCCTCAGTAAGACAGCAGGATAAGGGTTCTATGTTCCCAGTTTCTCACGTTAGCTGACTTGAGGTCTCTTTGCAGGGGGATAAGAAAAAATCCAGGGTGCCGGCAAGTGACAGTTCAACTACATCTGAAGCAAATAAAAAACATAAAAAATATAAAAACAAAGCAACCCTGAAACCCTGTGCCTGAAGGCACGTATGCTGCAGCTGTCTTGGACTTTATTGCCCGGCGAAAGTCCTGCATTTAGATCTTAGAGTGTCATTGCACAGACTCGTGTGAAGGGACACATGTGGACAAGAGAAAGAGGCAGATTTTAGCCCAGCTCTTTCTCTTGCTTAGAGCAGGCAAACTTTTGGATGGTTTGTTTGAAAGTAGTGATTCCTTCTTCTGGGGGGATCCTGGCTGGAGCTGGGTGAACCACTTTGGGAGCTTTGACTGAGGGGCAAGTATTGTAGACAGAAGTTGACCAGATGTCTTCCAGGCTCCCTGAACAACTCAGGGTCTCTGAGCCTGTGAAGATGGGCTGATCAGAGTTGGAGGGATCAGAGTTTCCAGACCCTTGTATCTCCTTGGTGTCCACTTTGGGATTCACATAAAGACTTTTGAGGCCAATCTGAAGGTCTAAGACAGCAGACATCTCCTCCCTTCTAAGTGGGGACAGTATTGTCCAGCAAATAGGGAGACAGAGACCAGCCCAGTCAGAGAGATGGCGTTTCAGTAGCAGAACCAGGCTCTGCTTTTTGCCAATAGAAGAAAAAAGATGTGCTGAAAAATTAAATATGGATTTAAACAAAACTGACGTTCATGCAAGTTTCTACTATCACACTTGAGATCTTTGGGGTTGGTCAAAAAGTTCATTCTGGTTTCCTGTACGATCTTACAGAAAAACCCAAACAAACTTTTTGGGCAACCCAATACTTCTGTTTTCCTTGAAAACTTAGGTTCTCCGAAGCTTTGTTGGAGATTGGGGGTAAAACTGGGGAACAGCACTCTCCCCTCTATTGGATATCCTCTCCCTAGTCTCAGACAGAAGCAGGCCCCAAGTGGGCAATAGTGGCTGAAAGATGACTGGTGTGTAGGATTTATTGGTTGGCAGCTGTCCAGCCCAGGTTACAGAGGTGACTTTGGACATCCAGGGTGAATGTTGGAACTTCCGACACACCAGCCGTATCCTTACGTTTACAGGCCAGGAAGGTACTGAGGGGGGCAAAATTCACCCTCCTGACGTCAGACAAGACCACAGCCAAGCCATCTCGAACTTTTAAAGAATCTATCCTATTCAGAAAGTCTCCGAAAACAGCCCTAAGTCTCTCAGTTTAATGTTATGAACTCTTTATGTCAGGAAATTTAACTTCAGAGCAAAACTCAGATTCTTCATAGTTTAGTTCAAAGACCATTTCCTTGGGCCATCATCCTCCATCTGAGTACCCTTCATGTATTTGAAAACCAATATTAAATTGGCTTTTAGCTTTCTCTTCTCCCCAGGTGGAATAATTTCAGTTCCAGTCACTTGAATTCAGAAGAAAAAAGCTCGCTAGGAAAATTCAAGTCAAGTAAATATAAGCCTTTCTTTTTTAAGGTAAAAAGACTAGGAGATAAGGGGGTAAAAAAGGGAAGGACATGGTTTCTCTGCTGACACTATCCAATCTGAAATTCAGGCTACCTGAAATGAAGTAAAAAGTTGTATATTAAATTTTCATCACTGCAGAATTCATCAGTTCCTACCCGTTTCCCTTCCAGTGAGAGCTGGAGTTGACTTTTCTTTGTAGGTCTTATGGATTTCCTTTGTGAATTTAAAAGCAATTGTGCGAATCAAAGAGATTTAGAAGCTATTGAGAGAAACAAGATTCCGGAGTGCGGATTCCTTACTTTTGCCAAAACCTCAGCCCTCTCTGGAACAGAAGTTATTCATCATTGGGGAAAGTCCTAGATCCATTTGAAAATCTGATAAATGCTAGGAACATTTTCCTGGAAAAATACGTGTGTGTACATCCAGGAACTAGTCCCTACAATTTCACTGAATCCCTGGACCTCAGATTCTAATCCCCAAACCTATTTTAATAGGCTGTGTTTTAATCAGAGATAAAAATGAATCATTTTGCACAGTACTCTTAATTTATGAGCAGAAAGAGAAAAGCAAATTTTTTTTTTTTTATAAAAGGGTGAAGTAAAACAGATTCCTATTGAGGTATGAATTCTTGGAGGCATAATTAGATATTTAATTTAAATTGAAAATCCTTTCTAATTTCTAAAGTATTCCCACCAGAAATCCGTATCTAATAATAGAATTTGATTTTGAAGAAGAGTTCTTATTAACCTCCTCTTACAGTGCAGTGAACTGTGTGCAAAAGCCCTGGGTGGTCACTAGGATAGTAAAATATCCTGCCTCAGCCCTGGGCTGGTTGTATGGACCTGGGTCCGTCTGTCTCCTTCTTGGTCCTTCTTACCGGTAGAATACTCCTTTCAGAATCTGTTTCTTAGCTTCATTGTCTATATTTTAGCTCTCCATCTCCCTGGCTGTGCTTTCCCACAATTTAGTGAGATCTTCTTTGATGTATCACTTTCGTAATCTAGGGTGGTTTGGCAAAATAAAAGGAGGGGGGGAAGGAAAGCTATGAAGAGATATTGGCAGGAAGGGCGGTGGCCACAAGTGCTCATCAAAGCACATATCCTTATCCTACCTTAGCCAGCTGGCTTCCAAAGGTCTTGTAATAAAACGGAAACTCACGTGCCTCTCACTTCTAGCCCAGGAGCATGCTTTAAGGGTACAGGGTGTATGAGAATCCAGATTTCCTAAACAGTTTCTCCATTTTATTCTCACTAATTAGCAAAATGCCAAAGTCAGTGTCTTGGTTTACAGATAATGAGCTTACAAATATATTTCCGTGGTCCACGTTGGCCTCCATTGATTTGAAGTCAGAAGACTTCCCTGCCATTGTGATTCATATTTTAGAAGCAGGTGTATCTTTTGTTGTGCCGTTGTTCAGTCCCTAAGTTGGGACCAACTCTTTGAGACCCCGTGGACTGCAGCACACCAGACTTCCATGTCCTTCACTATCTCCCAGAGTTTGCTCAAGTTCATGTCCACTGAGTTGGTGATGCTCTCTAACCATCTCCTCCTCTGCTTCCCTCTTCTTTTGCCTTCAATCTTTCCCAGCATCAGAGTCTTTTCCAGTGAGTCTGCTCTTTGCATCAGATGGCCAAAGTGTTGAAGCTTCAGCTTCAACATCAGTCCTTCCAATGAATATTCAGGATTGATTTCCTTTAGGATGGACTGGTTTGATCTCCCTGCGTCAAGGGACTCTCAAGAGTCTTCTCCAGCACCACAGTTCAAAAACATCAGTTCTTTGACACTCAGCCTCCTTTATGGTCCACATACACATCCATACATGACGACTGGAAAAACCATACCTTCCCTTATACAGACTTTGGTGGCAAAGTGATGTCTTTGCTCTTTAGTATACTGTCTAGGTATATCTTGGGCTTCCCTGGTAGCTCAGACAGTAAAGAATCTGCTTGCAATGCAAGAAACCTGGGTTTGATCCTTGGGTCGGAAAGATCCCCTGGAGAAGGAAGTGGCTACCTACTCCAGTATTCTTGCCTGGAGAATTCCATGGACAGAGGAGCCTGGCATGCTGCAGTCCATGGAGTCCCAGAGTCATACACGACTGAGCGACAAGCACTTTCACTTCTAGGAATATCTTGTGGTTGTTGTTGTTCAGTTGCTAAGTCATATCTGACTCTTTGCGTCCTTATGAATTGCAGCACGCCAGACTGCTCTGTCCATCACTGTCTCCCTGAGTTTCCTCAAACTTAGGTCTATTGAGTCAGTGATGCCATACAACCATCTCATCCTCTGTCGCCCCCTTCTCTTGCCCTCAGTTTTCCCCAGCATCAGTGTCTTATCCAAGTAAAATTGTTCAGACACTTGGATAATTTAGATAGATTGTTGAGGTTTTTTTCCTCCTTTGTGTGATACTGGAGAAGACCCAATTCTTCCCCAATTCATTGGGGTTAAAATGAGTAATTCAGTGAGTCTAGCCTAACTGCTGTCAAGATAAGAGACCCACAGAGCTCGGTGAGACTGAAAATCAAGTTGACTGAAAAGTAAGGGCAGGTGAATGCCAGTCCCAGGTTAAAGAAGCGCTCCAGGTTGGCAGGCTTCATGGTTGGCTCACACACCGCAGGTTCTTTTGGTTATTTTAAGTTCCAAACAAAGTGGACAGTCTTCGTAACACCCTCTTAGTGGTTGAAGCTGTGTATTTCAGGAAGCACATTATTAGTGACCTTGAATTGCATTCTGCTGACGGGACTCCTCCGTGCCACCACATCATCACAGGCCTGCGTCATTGCTGGCCCTGGGGTGGCTTCACACGTGTGTCGTATCACAGCTTGGAAAGTGAGGTGTCCATGGTCTCCATCGGCACCCAGCGGGTGGATGGGGAGAAAGGGCTTGAACAGATCCCACTCCATGACCTTTCAGCCCTGCAGCATGATCGCCAGGGTCAGCCTCTGAATTACTGCATGCTCAACAAGAGACCCTTCACTTTCACAGGGGCGGTACTGACAGAACGTTACCCTTTCTCACTAGTCGGGGAGACAAAAGGTGGTCAGACCTGGACGAGGTGGTATCAGATAAATGCCGGAGTGCCCCGGTGGTGAAGGTGAGCAGGCTCTCTGTCTGTGGGTCAGGGCTGTGATGATGCCTGCTTGTAGCCAGGCGCCTTCCATCACTGCACTTAGCTTCTTATCTGCCCGTGTTTGGGTACAGAGTCTGTGGCTGTCATGCATTCGGTGTCAGAATCACTCAGCACCGTGCTCACTTTTGAGCTGGAGTACACTTATTGACGTACACACAGGTGTTAAGTTAGATTGGTTTCGAGGCATTGTACGGAGTCACCAGGCACCAACTAATCTTCCTCTTGTTAAGGTTTCTGAAGCCCGGGTTACAGGAATGGGAGGACTCTTCAGATGGTTTTAATCAAATAGGAATTTTAAAGGTTCACTTGCTTTGAAACGTTTCCATCACACTTCACCTAAAGGTGGGGGCGGGCTGGCAGGGAGCAACCTTTGGTAGAAAGTAGGCATTTAGATAACAGGTATATGTTTTACATGACAATGCTCTTGACTTTCATTTACCTCTGTTGTATTAACATAATTTGTACATATTCAACCTCTAAACTCCCTCACGTCCCAGCTCAGAAAATCACTGGTGAAATTGTTCTTCTTCCGGAGTTATGTTTAAATGCAAATGAGAAAGGCAACCTTAGAAATTCATGAGCCATCCTCTCCTGGGGGCATCTCGGGTGGTGCTCTGGCTCCCAGCTCGGCAGAAGGCTGTCTTTCTGAAATGGCTCATTAAGACCCACATTCCAACAGAAGACCCCTCTGCAGGCCCCCATGCCCCAGGGCAGGCCACAACAAAGGGCCAGCTGGCCAGCGCACAAACTAATTAAAACAATAGCTGCAGATGCAAAGTGGAAATCGAAGACCTGTGCCAATCATTTTCATTAAGTACCTGGATCAGAGAGAACATTAAGAATGAGAGTTAGGCAGTTGGGCTGAGGCGGTACAGCGCTGTACTGAGCACATACGTGCTCAGTTGTGTCCGACTCTTGCCACCCCATGGACGGTAGCCCACCAGGCTCCTCTGTCCGTGGGATTCTCCAGGCAAGAATACTAGAGTGGGTTGCCATTTCCTTCTCTAGGGGATCTTCCCGAGCCAGGGACCGAAACCAGGGTGAACTGCGTCTCCTGCATTGGCAGGCGGACTCTTGTTCCACTGAGCCCCCTGAAAAGCCCATAGTGTTACACACCCACTTCCAAACAGTGAGAATGATTTCCATGGACCCCGAATTCTAATCTGGGTCTAATTCCCTGTGGCACAGGCTTAGGGTGTCAAACGTAGGAGAAACATGGGTCCATGTCAAGTCATCTTTTCCTCCTCTGTGCATAAATTTGAATAAGAGAAACAAACCCTTCCATCCTAAGTGCTAGTCTGAAGTGATGGATAAAAATTATTCATGAAGTATTCTGAGTCAATGCAGGAATGAGGAAGTAAGGCCAGGAGAGCAACCTTGTTTGCCCCCATTTTTCACCGGGTGTAAAGCCATTGCAAAGGACACAAGTCCTGAGGGCCTGTTTTCCCTCCTCATGTCAACTCCTAGCAAACAGGTGTTTTTCTAGTGAGCAGCTGGCCTGCCCTTTGGCTGCATCATGCTCAGGTCAGTGAGAGGTGAGTGTGACCCACGAATGCTGAGAACAACAAATGTGTCCACAGTGAAGACTCCATACAGAGCCACTGAGCGCCATGGAAATGGAAGTGTTCAGAAATCATACAAGATCTCCAGAAAAAAAAATGAAAGGGCTCATGTGTTGTTTTAGGGTCCATTTCTGATCAGGTGAAGTGTGTCCAAAAGCATGCTTTTCCATGAAATGAAATAACCAGAAAAGAGCTCACGTGTCTGTACGTCCTTAACCACGTGTAGGTATGGAGGCATTGCTTTGTTTTGATGGTGCCGGGCTTCACAAAGGAGTAAAGAGGCAACGTACTATTTGTCCCAGGCAGGAGTGGAGACAGAGCTCTGGCTGAGAGGTGGCTTCCACCTCCAGGAGCCAGGGGAAGGTGGTGAGAAGGAGCTGGAGACGCATCCTTGTCCCGTGGCCTCCACTGACTGCCTCCCTCAGGTTCCTGACCACCTACATGGATTCTGCATCCTTTCCAGGCTGTTAAGAATTCTGCATTTCACTTATCACTGTCTGCAGTTCCCTTCGTCACTTTCTGGTTCATTGCCTGCCTCCTCAGTATATTAAGTACTATGTCTGTTTTATTTACTGATGTATCATGGCCACCCACACCAGCGCCTAGCATCCAATAAAGGGCCTGTAACTAATTGTCAAGTTAATGAAAATACCATCCATCTTGAAAAGAAAATTAACCAGAATATTCCATGAAACTGCATGGTGTCACTGTTTGTCATCGACCCCCTCCCTCACGTGATTTCCATGAGCTAATAAGAAAGGACACTGCCTGAGGCTTCCCTGACTCCAGAATTCACCAACTATAGCAGCTCTAGAGGTAAGCCTCCTCTTGGACGCTCTCCTGTCCAGATCTTCCCACTGAACAGATCTGGTGGCCTCCTCGTGGTCTCTGGGAACAGAGGGTGACTGGAAAGCCAGCCCGTGGCTCCTGAGCCTGCCGCACTCCTGTGGCCTCTGCACTGGACCATCATTGGCCTTCCCTGGAGCTGGGGGATCTATTCTGATTGATGCCCGGTACCGGAGATCCATGCTCTTAGTGCCCAGTGGATTTGTTAGAACCGCTGTCCTCTGGCAGATGGATCATCTGGCCCTAAACAGGAAGATTTCTGTGCCCCTGGAAAGGACACTGGCTTGAAGCGGATCTGACTCGTTTCACCTGTTCAGGGATCGAGGCTTCTTCTGTCTTTACACTGTCAGATTCTTTTGGCTTCCTGCTCATGATTTAGACACTGGGAATTATCCGTGTTTTTTTTTTTTTTTTTCCTCCCACCATAAAAGTTTTGTTAACTGGGCCTCAGGTTATGTTTCTAGATCAGTCTTACTGTGCTAAAACCTCCAACTAATACACTGACTTTTGTTGCTCATTTTTTGCTTTGGCCCCGGGCCTGGCTCCCCAGTGTGGGGCTGGATGATGTTATTATTGAAACTGAAGTGGCTTTCATTTTAGTATGATTTCGTGGTCATATTACCCTGCTTAGCGTTTTCAGCGCAAGTTGGATCCAGCACCACGTGCACTGTGGACTACGTAGTGTGGGTTACACGAAATAAATTGAAGACATGTTTTTTTAATGTAGGTATATTTTCACGGAGCTTTCAGCCTTGGGGGGAGACATGGCGTTTACATTTAGGAGTCATGGGTTCTGGTTTTGGATTTGTTGGAGATCCTTTTGATTGGAGAGAAAAGGTTATGTTCCAGAGGGATTGAAAGTCAGCCAGGAGAGTTTGGATATTTTCCTGGGCAGAGTGGGGACGCCATTATCAGTTTAGGAAATGGGAAGAGATGTTATGGGAGTTAAAACTTAGGAAGGTTATTGTGGGGGTGAGTGGGTAGCAGAATGGATAGAGAAGAGAAAAAGGGGGAAATGTCTGATTAGGAAACTGTTACAGAAAGCAAGTATGGGGTTGACCAGAAAGTTTGGGTTTTTCCATACCATCTTACAGCATGAACAATTGGGTCAACCCAGTACTGGGGGATAAAGGTCTGGACTGAAAGAATGAGAAGGATGGATGCCTCAAAGGGGAGTTGCAGGACTTGAGGATGCATCAGGAGGTGCCGAGAAGGGAGAACACGGAAGAGAAGACACTGATTCTGAAACTGGGGAAGGGCTCAGAGCAATGGGGGAAGCAGGAGAATCGACAAGACTCTGCCTTAGGCATTTACAGCACTCAGTAGGTGTAAAAACCATTTGGCCGTCACAACAACCCTCTGGACCAGGCAGGAAAGATATTTTGACTCTCGTGTTGTAGATGTAGATATTCAGAAAGCTTAATCCATGCTAGGCACATGGGTCATAGAAGTGGAGAAACTGAAAGGCAGCCTCTGTTCTCTGGGATCTGTCCCAGCGTGTGATAGTTTCTCATTGGGTGTGTTGAATTTGAGTTGATGGCAGAAAATCTAAGTGGAATTCTGAGGCATTTGGAGAGGTAAGGTAGGTGCTTGAGAGAGCAGTCCTAGCAATGAGAATTCAGTGAATGGAACAAGTAACTGAGTCTCTTTGGGAAGGAGATTGAGAGAAAGAAGAGCTGTCAGGGGCTCAGAACTCAGCCCTGGGAACCCGGCATCATTAGTGCACAGCTGAAGACTCCAGCAGAGAACAGCATGAGAAGAAGGACATGGAGTGTCCTGGGGCTGAGGGAAGGGCAGTGTGTCAGGAGGGCAAGGGGAAAGCAGGCGTCCCCATTGTACATGCCTTGAGAAGCTAGGAAGAAAGTTTATTTCTGTGGCAAAAGAAGGTCCTTGTTGACTTTTGTGAAAGCAATAAAAATAGGAAAACAGTTTGGTAGAACCTAAGCCAGGTGGGGAAAGATTTCAAAGTGAGTGGATGGGTGACGATGAAATAGAGATTTTGATTCTAAGTCATGTTTAGTAATGGAGAAGGATGGAAGGATGGAGAGAGAGAAGGAGGTTTCCAGGAAAGCAAGAGGATCAGTCAGTAGCTTTTTCAGGCTGTAGAAGAGCTGTGGTTGTTGGAAGGGGAGGGAAGGAGGTGTTGGTGGAGGAGAGGTTCAGGATGACGAAGGATGCTTTCTGGGTCACAGGTGGAGGGTTACTCAAGAGAAGGTGGGACCCTTCTTTCTTCAGAACATCAGGAAGGTGACTTCAGTGTGTTGTCTTATTTAAGAGTAAGTGCTCTGATATGTACAATGGCCAGGACATGGAAGCAACCTAAACGTCCATCAGCAGATGAATGGATAGAAGATGTGGTGCATATATACAATGGAATATTAGCCATAGGAAGGAAGGAAATAGTGCCATTTGCAGATATATGTAGAGACTGTCATACAGAGTGAAGCAAGACAGAAAGAGAAAATATCATATATTAATGCATATATATATCAGATCTATAAAAATGGTATAGATGATCTTATTTGCAAAAGAGAAACAGAGCCACCAATATAGAGAACAAATATATGGATACCAAAGGGGGAAGGGGGAAAGGGGGAGGAATTGGGAGATACGGATTGACACCTGTATGTTGCTGATACTCTATATAGAATAACTAATGAGAACATTCTGTGTGGAACAGGGAATTCTGCTTAGTGCACTGTGGTGACTTGAATGGAAAGGAAGTCCAAAAGGGAGGAGATACATGTGTATGGATGGCTGATGCGTTTTGCTGTACAGTAGAAACTAACATAGCATTGTAGAGCAACTATACTCGTATAAAAATTTAAAAAGAGTAAGTACCCCAAGGAAAAACTATGGGGACATCTTTTCACGTCTGTGCCTTTTGCCATTTTTTTCCCTTTCTAGTACTTATTGAAAATGTTTTTGCCTCTCCCAGAGAAGAGGCACCGTTTGTAGGCTATTAGGTGATATTGTGTTTTTCTCAGTTCAAAGAGCAGGACAAAAATTGAGGCTGAGGTAGACAAGGTTATTCCTTGGCAGAATGTTATTTCTTGAGAGAACATTATATAAATGTGTAGTGCTATTGTAACTATTCTATATAAAACTTCAAAGGTCCCAGATGTAAAAGATGACAGCAAATAGATATTCAGGCTTAGAAATACTAATATCATTTTATTTGGTAGAAATCTATTAATTTTTAAGAATGGATCTAGGTGATCTGGTAGAAGCCATATGGACTTTCAGGTTTATAAGTTTCTATTAATAAAAAGTTATCTTTCTTCTTACATAAGAGAGTTTAAGTTGACCCTTCCCCCGTAAAGGGTTTCCCTGATTGCTCAAACAGTAAAGAATCTGCCTGCAATGCAGGAGGCCTGGGTTCAGTCCTGGATCAGGAAGATCCTCTGGAGAAAGGCATGGCAACCCACTCCAGTATTCTTGCTTGGAGAATTCCACCAGGCTATAGTCCATGGGGTCACAAAGAGTCAGGCGTGACTGAGTAACACTTTCTCTTTCACTTTTCTCCCCCAGAGAAAGTAGCATTATCCAAACATGGATCTTTCTACTGATTAGGACATTTTTATTCAAGGTAGACTGGGATCGCCAGTCACCAAAAGACAAAATAAATGTTAGTGTCACCGGTGAGGGTGTTAAAGCGAGGAGAGTGACCCAGGTCCTGACATCCCTGGGGAGTCTGGAAGGGAGATGTTGCATGCCCACCTGATGAGAGCATCTTCTCACCTATGTGGCTGTGGGGTGTAAGCTCCTCACCCTTCTACCACAGCAGAGGGGAGAGCAGAAATCCAAAAACTATGGCCAAGCTTCCTTCCTTCCATGGGTCTCAGAATGACAGCACGTTTACTCCATCTGACTCCAGAGCCTGTGTCACCTCCCTTTCTTCATTTTTACCTCATACTCTGCCTACAAAGGTTGATATAGACAAAGCTATGGTTTTTCCAGTGGTCAAGTGCAGATGTGAGAGCTGGATCATAAAAAAGACAGAGTGCCGAAAAATTGATGCTTTCGAACTGTGGTGTTGGAGAAGACTCTTAAGAGTCCCTTGGACAGCAAAGGGATCAAACCAGTCAAACCTAAAGGAAATCGATCCTGAATATTCACTGGAAGGACTGATGCTGAAGCTGAAGCTCTGATGCGAAGAACTGACTCATTGGAAAAGACCCTGATGCTGGGAAAGATTGAGGGCAGGAGGAGAATAGGGTGACAGAGGATGAGATGGTTGGATGGCATCACTGACTCAGTGGACATGAGTTTGAGCAAACTTTGGGAGCTGGTGATGGACAGGGAGGCCTGGCATGCTGCAGTCCAGGGGGAAGTAAAGAGTTGGACACGACTGAGCAACTGAAAAACAACTTTTGACCCTACAACTGTGAATGTCTTCTTTTGTGATTGCACAATACTGAATTCTGGTACATAATTAAGAGGATGCTGCTTCAGCTGCCTTAGACGTGGGCAATGAAGAGGTAAAGGGAAGTAAAGCTGAAAAAGGAAGGATAATGGGAAACTGTACAACCTCTCCAGCCAGCCAGAAGCTAGAGTGGCTCCCCATGGGTGTTTATGACAAACCAAACCTCCTCTGGGCCCCTGTCTCTTTCTGCTCACTCCGTGGTTCACCCATGACTCAAATACATTGAGGATGTTCCCATTCCTTGTTTCTTGATGTCACTGCATGCTAAATCATGCCAGGGCAGCAGAAGCCATTGCAACTTCAAGTTGAACCAAAGCAGAAATGTCAACTAAATTATCTCTAATGAAATCATTTTCTTTTTTAATCACAGAGTCAACCAACAGGAGGAAGAAAGATTCACTTAATTGCAGGCACTTGGAACACCCAGCCTGGGGTTAAATATCCTTTCATCTTGCATGATTGTGAGAGACAGACCAGGCATTCTTAACTCTGTAAATACTTATGGTTTGAGGAATAATTAAATTGGGTTAGGAACGCAAAATGAAGGAAATCCATGGTTGAAAGGAACATGGAATCTCCATCAGTTCAGAGCAAAAGGAGATTTTAAAAAAGATGGAAGTGACGTCAGGGGCTTGCCAAGTTTCATGCACGAGACATTGAAGCTTAGGAGAGAAGAAGAAATTGTGATCAAACAAAGGTTATGTAGGCACAAAGGAAAGAAGGGTTATTTCTTCCTGGGGGGAATCAGGATGGGGGCTTCTCAGCTGAATGGACCTTGAGATGAGGGTGATCAGGGTAAGAACGTTTGAAGTTAAGGGAATATAAGAGAAATTCACAGATGTACATGTTCAGGTACTTCTCTTGTTCTGGGAATACAAGATAATCTACTGTGTTTTGTACTTAATTCCTTACAAAATAGTGAGATATGGAAGCAGAATTGAAGGTGCAAAACTCTATTATAAGGGGTAGAATCCTGTGGTTGTGAGAAGGACAGATTGTATGATCAATGATGGAAGTCACAGGGATCAATTGCAATTGAAACAACTGTAATAGTCCAGATGCACACCAATGATGGTTTGCGTTAGGCAGTGGCACTGAGTGGAATGTGGAGGAATAATCTGGAGAGGGGCCATTTGCCAATTTTCACATCATAGACACTTTCACCAAAGCTGATTTCTGCCTACCAGGATGGTGTCACTCACTACATGTGGAGTTGAGAAGAAGGGTACCAATCGGAACATGAGGTGGTTGGGGCCCGCCCCAGCACATCCCTGTGTCCAGTAGGTTGTGGAGAAGGCTAGGTCCAGTTTGGAATGGTTTGAATGTCACACGTTAGTGCAACGTCTATATGAAAAGAGTCTTGCAGGCATTGGAAATTCATAGCTGGCACTCAGGAGAAAGCGTGGGGAGACGTGGAGTTTGAAGTCTTGAACTTTCCCCGGGGAGGAAGGGAGGAAGACAGGGAAGGAGACTGGGAAGAGTCGGGGAGTGAGGGAGAGAGATTTACAGACGTGGGTTTAGAGCTGAGTCCAGGGGA
This sequence comes from Oryx dammah, assembly GCF_014754425.2. Classification (NCBI taxonomy): domain Eukaryota; kingdom Metazoa; phylum Chordata; class Mammalia; order Artiodactyla; family Bovidae; genus Oryx; species Oryx dammah. The sequence goes on along the minus strand of NW_024070209.1, from coordinate 5,097,934 downwards.
AGACCTGTGTATAAGAGCTGAGATGTGGGAACAAATAAATGGAAGTGAAGGCCTGGGAAAGAGAAAGCAGGGGTGGGGGAAAATCAGGAGAAGGTAGCCTAGGAGCATCTAAGACAGCAAAGCATTCAAGCTGCAGAATGATGTCATCAGAGCATAGGATGTTTTGACTCCAATTTATGAGCATAACATTTTAATCAGAATTGGCCCAGCATGAATTAATTTTCATGAAGTTCCTGAGGGAACATCATTAAGCCAATTTAATTCCTTCCCATAATCAATTTTCCATAGAGCACTGTTAATCTGTTTCCAATTTTTCTCATTTTCATATTTAGCTTAATGAAATTATTTAAATCAGGATCAATGGTTTTCCTCATAAATAACATGGTAATGATTTATCAATGATTTTTTAAAAAGTCTCTATTGAGTTTTACTGATTATTCCTTTGTCATACATTTTCTTTTGAGATCATCGTTTCTGAGTCCAAGTTCCCTTGATCATTTTTTTTAACCATTAATAATAGGTGATCTGTTAGGCAGTATTTCATCCATGTTAAGTTTAGTCTCTGGCCATTATAGCCACATATGTTTTACTTTGTTTTCAAACATAAACCCAGTTGTTACTCAGTTGCTAAGTCTTGTCCGAATCTTTGCAACCCCATGAACTAGAGCATGCCAGGCTTCCCTGTCCTTCACTATCTCCCAGAGTTTGCTCAGACTCATGTCTATTGCATCAGTGGTGCCATCCAACCATCTCATCCTCTGTTATCCCTTCTCCTCTTTCCCTCAATCTTTCCCAGCATCAGGGTCTTTTCCAGTGAGTCAGCTCTTCACATGAGGTGGCCGAAGTATTGGAGCTTCAGCTTCCGCATCAGTCAGTCCTTCCAATGAATGCTCAAGGTTGATTTCCTTTAGGACTGACTGGTTTGATCTTCTTGCAGTCCAAGGGACTCTCAAGAGTCTTCTCCGACACCACAGTTCAATTCAAGCCAAGTAAGCTCATCTACAATGGCTTTCTCCTACCAGTTTACGTGAGCCCAGGGCTCACATAAGGGAGACCAGGGTGGGGGAGAAAGATGAAGTGTTTGTAAAGGTCTTAGTCTAATCTTCCAAATCATAAGCTTAATGGAGCTAATTAATAACTTTAAGCCTGGAATTGGGAGAAATTAATTTCATTGCCTCTATTATAATATTTTTAAATCTGGAATTTTCATAGTGCTTTAAAATAAGCAAAACCAAATCATGTCACTTGCTAGTCAAAACAGTAGTAAAACTCTCATGTATATTCCTATTTGTCATGAGACAACTATATTTGTGTTAATATAGTCAGAGAACAAAGCACCATATTGAATTTGGTTTTGTTGCTGAAGAATGACTCAGTTCAGTTCAGTTCAGTTCAGTCACTCAGTTGTGTCTGACTCTTTGCAACCTCATGAACTGCAGCACACCAGGCCTTCCTGTCCATCACCAACTCCCAGAGTTTATTCAAAACCATGTCCATTGAGTCAGTGATGCCATCCAACCATCTCATCCTCTTCAGGAGTGATTTCCTTTAGGATGGACTGGTTGGATCTCCTTGCAGTCCAAGGGACTCTCAAGAGTCTTCTCCAACACCACAGTTCAAAAGCATCAATTCTTTGGCGGTGAGCTTTCTTTATAGTCCAACTCTCACATCCATATGTGACTATTGGAAAAGCCATAGCTTTGACTAGATGGACCTTTGTTGGCAAAGTGATGTCTCTGCTCTTTAATATGCTGTCTAGGTTAGTCATAGCTTTTCTTCCAAGGAGCAAGCATCTTTTAATTTCATGGCTGCAGTCACCATCTGCAGTGATTTTGGAGCCCAGAAATATAAAGTCTGTCACTATTTCCACTGTTTCCCATCTATTTGCCATGAAGTGATGGGACCAGAAGCCATGATCTTAGTTTTTGGAATACTGAGTTTTAAGCCAACTTTTTCACTCTCCTCTTTCACTTTCATTGAGAGGTTCTTCAGTTCTTCACTTTCTGGCATAAGGGTGGTGTCATCTGCATATCTGAGGTTATTGATATTTCTCTCAGCAGTCTTGATTCCAGCTTGTGCTTCATCCAGCCCAGCATTTCACATGATGTACTCTGCATATAAGTTAAATAAGCAGGATGACAATATACAGCCTTGATGTACTCCTTTTCCTATTTGGAACCAGTCTGTTGTTCCATGTCCAGTTCTAACTGTTGCTTTTTGACCTGCATACAGATTTCTCAAGAAGCAGATCAGGTGGTCTGGTATTCCCATCTCTTTCAGAATTTTCCACATTTTGTTGTGATCCACACAGTCAAAGGCTTTGGCGTAGTCAATAAAGCAGAGGTTGATGTGTTTCTGGAACTCTCTTGTTTTTCAGTGATCCAACAGATGTTGGCAATTTGATCTCTGGTTCCTCTGCCTTTTCTAAAACCAGCTTGAACATCTGGAAGTTCACAGTTCATGTACTGTTGAAGCCTGGCTTGGAGAATTTTGAGCATCACTTTGCTAGCGTGTGAGATGAGTGTAATTTGCAGTAGTTCCTCATGACCCAGATAATCATGATGGTGTGAGCACTCATCTAGAGCCAGACATCCTGGAATATGAAGTCAAGTGGTACTTAGGAAGCATCACTACGAATAAAGCTAGTGGGGGTGATGGAATTCCAGTTGAGCTATTTCAAATCCTAAAAGTTGATGCTGTGAAAATGCTGCATGCAATATGCCGGCAAATTTAGAAAACTCAGCAGTGGCCACAGGACTGGTAAAGGTCAGTTTTCATTCCAATCCCAAAGAAAGGCAATGCCAAAGAATTCTCAAAATACCACAAAAAAAGATCTTATAGTCAAGAAGAATGACTAGTGGGTTCAGAAAGATCAGAGCCCCCAAGACAAACAGAGGGAATGACATTGGCTGTGAACGTCAGCCCAATTCTTAAGAGGTCATTTGTGGTGGTGCCTTTCGATGGTGCATTGGCCACAGTCCATAGGCTCAGAAAACTGATTTTGCATCCAGACTCTTAAAACTGTACTCACATAAATTAAACTATCAAGATGTGTGAAGTAGAATGTCAGTTTATTCACTAAAGTGGGAAAAAGATTACAAATTTGGGGAAGAATATAGGTTCGAGATGTGGCTGGCTTCGAGGGAAAAAAGCAAAAGATAGGCATGTATGCAACAGTAGCTTTCAGCTAGCTCTCACCAGGTACAGGATTACTGTGGATTTCTAAATATCTTGATTTATCTGCCATGCACCCTAGAAGGAGAATAGGACTGGAATATTTGAAGTCCAGTAAGGACAATTCTGGGCTTCCATCCCAATGGTGTGAATGCCTTACTAATAGGATCTTAGTGATAGATTTGACTAAGGCTTTTCCCTGGAAAGGACTGGGATGGTCAGTCACCTTAGCCATACTTCCGAGTCACATGGCATTTCTTTAGTTAGGTAGCTTCAATCTGGTTATACTCTTGTCTTCTAGGTCTAGCATTCATAGTAATTTTTTAAATGTATTTTTAGATTTCATCTTGCATTCACTTTGTGTCATTCATAAAACTGAAGTTTCTTTAACCCCTAAGAACCAACCACCATGCCACTCAGTCTTCCTAATAATGGAGATCTCTTAGAGATGAACGATTGAGTTGCATTACATTCAGCACCCACTACCACTGCTGCTGCTGCTGCTAAGTCGCTTCAGATGCTTTAATTACACATTTTGTTTTGAGATCTTAGTAGATTCACAGGCAGTTTATGGAAATAATACAGAAAGACCCTAGGTACCCTTCACCTGTTTCCTCTGGGTGGTAACATCTTGCAACCCTATGATAGAATATCATAGTCAGGATATTGACATCAGTATCAACATCAGAGCAATTCAATCACCACAAATTTCCTTCAAGTTGTCTTTGCATTCCGGAAATAAATCCTGCTTGGTCATGGTGCTTAATCCTTTTTATACCCTGCTAGATTTGATTTGCTAGTATTTTATTGAGATTTTTTTTTCTTTGTCTCTAATGCTTGATATCTTTTCTTTTTTCTAATGCAAGTATTCTAGCACTATCAATTTCCCTCCCAGTACTGCCGTAGCTGCCTGTCCCGAATGTTGCATATGTTATATTTTCATATTCAGTTCTGTGGGTTCTTTATTTGCTTTAAGATTTCCTCTTTGATCCATGAATTGTTGAGAAGTATGTTGTGTGACTTCCAGGGGTTTAGAGGTTACTGTCTTTTGTTACTGATTTCTAGTATGGTTTCCTTATGGTCTGTGTATGATTTTAGTTCTCTTAACTTGGTTGAAGTTTGTTTTGTAACACAGGAAATGCTTTCCCTTTTTAACCATTCCATAGGAACTTAAAAACAAATATGAGTTGTTATCATTGAGCGGAGTTTTCTATATATGTCAGTGAGCTCTGTGCTGCTCATTTCTTCCACATTCTTCTTGACGTTCCGTTTAGCAGTTCTGTGGCAACACACTCTAGTGTTCTTGTCTGGGAAATCCCATGGACAGAGGAGCTTGACAAGCTACAGTCCATAGAGTCACAGAGTCAGACATGACTAAATGGCTAAACAGCAACAACTATTGCTGAAAGTGGGGTGTTTAAGCCGTGAAGTCACCTGCTCACTGTGGCAGAGCCCCCTTTCGCCGTGTGTCTGGGTGAGGAGGGCAGTCTCAGGCCTGGCAGTCTCAGCCTCACTCAAAACACTTCTTGACACTAGTTTGTGGGTGCGGTATGTGATCCATCCCCCTTACCAGCTCTGCCTCATCTGCTATTTTAGATTAAGTGTGCTAAGTCACTTCAGTTGTGTCCAACTCTTTATGACCCTATGGACGGTAGCCCTCCAGACTCTTCTGTCCATGGGAGTCTCCAAGCAAGAATACTGGAGTGGATGCCATGCCCTCCACCAGGGGATCTCCCTGACCCAAGGCTTGAACCCATGTCTCTTATGTCTCCTGCTAGTGTAGGATTCTTTACCCCTAGCATCATTGGGTAGGTGAAGACTCATTCAGTTTGCAAAAGGACTGAGTCTCATGGCTGCCTTCTGTTCCTGCAGGTTGCAGGCCGGGGGATGCCAGGTCTGAGACATCGTCTTGTGTTGGATGAGGCAGTTCTAAGATGCTGTCACTCTGTGTACCTTAGGACCTAGGATCCCGGGCCAATTCACCTTTCCCTTGACACCTTTTAGACTTTTCCTTCAGCTGTTCTTTGTGTTATTTCCAGGGTTTGTTGCTGTGCTTAGCAGAAACAGGGAGAAATGAGTTGACACCATCCCTGTTCAGAACTGAGGCTCACAGGTCATTCCACACATATGTTTGAGACCCAGTTTGCATAGCCTATGAGAAATGCAGAGACGTTTAATCCACATAACCTCTGTGTGTCAAATGGACTGGCCAGTTGGGAACAAAGAGCTAAAGAAAATGGCAAATGGCAAAAGGGAAACCACATGTGTCTCAAAGCAAGATGTGATTAACTGCCAAGTGAATGATATAGACAGGAAACCCTGGGGACTCCAAGGGAGGAAAGATCAATGTATCTCCGAGTCTGATCTCTGCAATTCATAACCGCGGATTTCAATGGTCAGAGTGCCCATAGGATATGATCTTAAGATTAAAGAGGCTTCTAACTGGTAATATGAAAACAAGAGCTAGAAAGTCACATCTTAAAACAAGATACTCCCCCTTCCCCCCGAGAGTCAGCTGGTCCCTGCTTTACCATATAGTGGGAGAGTGGGAACCAGGGCAGGGAGAGATCAGTGGGAGACAGGTGATGAGGAAAACTTTGGGAGAATGGCTTTCATAATGAATGCCTGCGTGTGGTGACTAAAACCCCGAAGGCAGTGATTGAAAAGTGAAAGAGGTGTGTGGCTGAGTCAGTGGGATTTCCAGTTTTGAGAAAACAGGTAGCAAGCCCTCTGTATGGATGGACATGTGACAGTGGGGAAAGCCGGGAGCACAGGGCTGTGTGAAAGCAGGTCACTGGTTGGGCAGCTGTGTCCATGCAGCTGAGCGCAAACAGCGCAGCATGCCCAAGCGGGGGCTGGCAGAAGGTGGAGGCCAGAGACAGCCTGTCAGAGTGCTCAGCGGGGGCCTGGAGGCCCACCCCTCTGCTGTGTGCTGTGGTTGTTACCCACTCAGCTCAGAACCTGCCGTTGTCCCTTCCGCGGGTGCTCCTGGTCCAGTTTACAGGCTTCCTGTGCTAGGTAGCATGTAGGTACGAAGGAGGGGAGAGAGGAGGGAGGAAGAGATGAAAAATAATTCAACATAGATGGCATATTGATTTTTTTTTAAATCAAAGATTTGCAGCCTGAAGCTCAGTAGGTGATAGGAGGAAAAGTATTGGGGGGGTTATTATTAAGGTTGGTAGCATTTAACATACTGTTCGTATAATACAACATCCCAGCAGATTGTCTGAGTTAGTCCATATGGTGCTAGCAGTTTTTTCAGTAAACATAAAAAATAATCATAGGTAGTAATATTAGATGAAACATCAGAATGACTACTTTCCTTCTAATAGTTATGTAAGTGTGAGAACATACGAGGTCAGCATTTTCTGTGCATGCATGCTCAGTTGCTCAGTCGAATCCGACTCTTTGCAACCCTGTGGACTGTAGCCCGCCAGGCTCCTCTGTCCATGGGATTCTCCAGGCAAGAATACTGGAGTGGGTTGCCTTGCCCTCCTCCAGGGGATCTTCCTGACCCAGGGATCGAACCCAGGTCTCTTGTGTCTCCTGCACTGGCAGGTGGTTCCTTTACCACTAGCACCACCTGGGAAGCCCCCAGCATTTTTTAGTTGAGTCTAAAAATCACAGTAGAGAAACCTGCACTATTATTGTTGCTATTTGCTGCTGCTACTGCTGCTGCTGCTAAGTCGCTTCAGTTGTGTTCAACTCTGTGCGACCCCATAGATGGCAGCCCACCAGGCTCCCCCATCCCTGGGATTCTCCAGCCAAGAAGACTGGAGTGGGTTGCCATTTCCTTTTCCAATGCATGAAAGTGAAAAGTGAAAGTGAAGTCGCTCAGTCATGTCCGACCCTCAGCAACCCCATAGACTGCAGCCCAGAGGCTCCTCCGTCCATGAGATTTTCCAGGGAATTGTTGTTTAGATACAGGTAAATATTTACAGGTGGGTACTGGGGTGGGGGATGATGATCAATCAAAGGGTTTCCCTTTTAAAGTCTGCACATTCACATTTCATTTAGTGCAAAATCAGGATTGTGTTGGATACTCTGTTGGTATCACGGGTAATTTTAAGGAGCAAAGAAACAATTAAACATATAATTTTATTTTGGGTTATTCTACATAAGTTAAAGATCTGTTCGCTTTATTTGACAACAAACTGTTGATCACAGACCATGTACCAGGGATTGTTCTAGTATAATAGAGCACACAAGAGCCCCTGGCCATGTCTGTTTTGTCTAAGTCACTGTTGAAAACATCTACGGTCTTGTGATGGGACGTGGAAGTGATGCTTATGGGAGGGAGGGGTGTGAACTCCATTTGTGTCTAGAGGAGATTGATACGGAATTTAGGGATTTAAAAGGGGGGCCCATATTGTAAGGCTGTGTTTAACATGAGTTGGCTGTGTTGACAAACAGAAAGGGAAAAAGAAATCTATGACTGATTTTAGGAGGAAAAATCTCATTTGTATTTATCCTGTTACACTATTTTAAAAAACATAATTTCTTTTTCCTGTTCAAATCAGTAGTCCATTGTTGAATGTTTATAATGTATTGAACCAAAAAGTATTACCTGGAACCAGGGGGTTGTGCGGGAAGGATATTTATTCTCTGTTTTCCTAACACTCAAATAAGAATATTTTTATAATGTGATAAAAATTCTCTTTGAATATAAATATGCCTGGGAAATACATGCTTACACATCAGTCTTCCATTACTATCCCCATCATTCTGTATTTTTCAGACAAAACCAGACTCTTCCCTCCACCCTCATACATATTATTTTCTACACCAACCTCTCTTTGTCCTATTCCTGATAATGTCCTATTTTTTACCTTATACTTAGAGAGTCTGGCTCTGCACTTCATCATCCCTCCACAAAGTGCTCTAGTGAAATATGACCTCCCCACACCCCCATGAGTCCCCAGGGCCCGAGGGACTTCCTCACACTTGCCTGTGTCCTTACTAGTGATTTCTAACCTCCTAGCCTGCACTGAGTTGCAAGCTCCCCAAGGACAGGGACTGTTTTGACAGTCACTGTTACTCCTGGGATCATCCACATGGAGGTTCCTTAGTGAAGATGTACTGAATTGCATCAGATAGCAAACCTTCTATAGTTTGGAGGATAGTTACTCTGTTCCACCGGTATTCCAGGCTCTCCAGCTTCAGTTCTTAAGGTTGATCTCTAAAGCCTTTGTCTTTCTGTTTGCTCATGTTTGGATCTTGTCCTAACAGTGTATCTAGACCTGAAAACAGCGCTCTTACTGGGGCCAAGGACAACATGACTACCGATTTCCTTGCTCTAGGTGGAAAACTGCCCACCTAGGGACACGAGGGGCATTTTGCTTTAATTATGGTGGGCGAGTCAAGTCAACCAGGGCTTCCCCGGGACTCAATGGTGAAGAATCTGCCTGCAGTGCTGGAGCTTCAGGAGACATTGGTTCAGTCCCCGGGCTGGGAAGCTCCCCTGGAGGAGAGCATGACAGCCTGCTTCAATATTCTTGCGTGGAGAATCCCATGGACAGAGGAGCCTGGCAGGCTACAGTCCCTGGGGTCATAAAGAGTCAGACATGAGGGAAGCGACTTAGCACACGCGCAAGTCAACCCGAAACTCTTTGTGGGCCAGGTGGCCGTGAGCCATGCTGCTGGGCCTGTGGCCAGACCCACCCAGGTCTTGTGGCTGTTCCGTCTTGAAAGGCCCACCTGCCTCTCTTGCTTTAGATGCTGAGGATACATCAACAGCATCACAACCCTTTGTTCCCACACACTGAGTGGCTTTTTGCTGAAAAAGATCAAACGTGTGCTTATCTTCCAGGGATCCGAAGAGTTTGCTTCTGTTCTGCTCATTGCGTGTGCCCCATCTGAAAGGTCTCTCTAACCTGGAGGATCCAGTCGGTCCTGTAGAACCTTCACACCACCCTTGGAGACAGTGCTGCCTTGTGAACGCCTGGTTGGGGCCGACAACCAGGAAGCTGGTCTTTCTGTGACCCCGGGCTATATCTTTCTCTCTCTGTAAAGAGAGGTACTGGCTCACTCCCATCTTCTCCTCTCCCTTCTTCCACATCCCACACACAAACATAAGTGAACGTTCTGATGTGACCGGCTGCAGAGATAAATTTAAGGGAACTGTCACATGGGGTTGTTTTCCTTTGATTTTAATCTCTTTCTGCTGGCAACTCTGAGGTGCCTAGCGTGACTCCCTTCCCTGTAAAGGAATGACACATTGAAAAAATAACTCTGGAATGCCCTCCCCAATTCTTAGGGTCAACCTTTAATTAAGTAAGGGATGTAGCAGGTTTCTACCTGGCCATGTAGAGATGGACACACACACACGGTCTGTGAATGTGAGGGGCCTGTGTGGTTTTTGCATTGGAGACCCCTGTTCAGATGGGAAGTGTGTTGTCCCTTCATACCAGGGCTCCAACACGGGGCTTGGAGTTTGTTGAGCACCATGGTCCGTCCTTTCTGCTGAACTTGCTATAAATTGTAACTTTGGTGGGTAGGTACTTATAATATTTTGCTTTATACAGGTTAAACCTACTTTTACGCTGTGATTCTTAGGGCACGAAGCTTCCATTTCCCCCTCAGTCAGAGGCAACGGTAATGACTCATCGTATAATACCAGGGAGTTCCTTATTTCCTATTCTACTTCCTGTTCCTCTCTCAGGAAAGGCTTGTCTGTCGCCACACTCCGAGGATAATCTGTCACCTGTTGCTCAGCAATGCTGAGATGTTCTGTCATGAAAAGGAATGGATGATGGACAAAGTGCTCGTGAAATTTCTTTCACAGCATAATACTGAAGGGTCGAAACTAGGCATCTGTAAGGAATGTCATCAAGTCGTTTCCATTTATTTTTATGTAAAAACAAGGCCTTGCAGGAGAGGGATAATCTTTGTGGTAGAGTAAAAACAGGTCCTCAAACCACAGCTTGCTAATAAAAACCAGATGCAGGCTTCATGTCAATCAGTTTAAGCCAAGCTCTGCTGCAGTAACAAACAGCCCCTGATTGCGTGGCTTCCGGCAGACGTTCCACTCTGTCATGATTCCGTTTCAGTTCTGCTTCAGGAAACACTCACTCCCATGGCTCAGGCTTCTTCTCACATCCGTGTGGGAGGGCCTTGGCGCTTGCTGCCGCTGTCTTCCTGCCCTGCCGCTGGTCTCACACTTAGCTGTTCTTCCAGTGGACACACATTAGTCCATCCTCCCTTTAGTGTCCCATTGTATCACCTTCACTTGTGTATGTTTGCACTGAAACTATATATATTTTTAAAAAGCATCTTTTGTAGACAAGGAAAGTATAAGAGAATGAAAATTACAGTTGGATTCTTGATAGCTGTTTGATGTACATATACAATTTTCAAATTTGCTGTGACTATTTTTTTTACTAAAACCATCTTCACTTTTGAGTGGTTACAAAATCTGTATAAAAACATTTGAAATCTTAGCCTCTCCCCCTGTCCTTTGCAGTAGTGTAGAGGAGTTTATGTTCACATGTGCCTATGTATACAAAGAATTCTCTAGACTCTGAATATGCTGTAAAAAAAGACCAAAAGGTGGGATTTTTATACCCTTTTAAAAACTGAATGCTTCCTACAAGGGCACTGGAATGGCTTTATGGAACATTGTCCTACTTCCTTAAATGATAAATGTGTAAAAAAACATTGACATTATCATCATTAGTGAAAATATATTCTTCTGCCAGTCTTTCTGCAGAATATTATTTTTGCATTAAAATTTAATTTTGTCTTAATATTAAACTGTGCTCAGCCTTGGCTTTCAGAGCATTGGACATTTCTAATTGGAGCAAAAGTCTGTCTCTTGGGCACCAGAAATATGACAAGTACAGCCGAGTCGTGGCTGTGTCAAAATTCATTTCTACTTGTTTATAACACATATCTTTGAGTTCCTATTAAGCTATCCCACCATCATAAGAATTTTTTGGAGGCAATTCTCCATCAAAGGATCTTGAGTTCACAGTAATAAAGTGTCACACAAGAAATTTAACAACTTCCTATAACTTTAATTGCTATCTTGAAGTAATTATGTCTAGAGGACAGAATACAGTATATTTTATTATCCATCAGTTTCTTTTTTTCATATGAGTTCTGGGTTTGTACAAGTCAATTAATTTTTGATAGTTTCTGTAAATAATGTTTAATTATATTTTATCATTTTTACTTTACTACATCACCGTGGTGATAAACGAAGCATCTCTAAGCACTGTAGTTCTTTACAGTATTGTGTGCACGATCGCCTTGTTAGCATCCACAAAGTTTCAACAGGTATATGTCTATATAGGTATATATCTATATAGAGAGGATTCCCAGGTGGCTCAGTGGTAAAGAATCCACCCGGCAGTGCAGGAGATACAGGAGTCTCAGGTTCGATGTCTGGGTCGGGAAGATCCCCTGGAGAAGGAAATGAAAACCCACTCCAGTATTCTTGCCTGGGAAATCCCATGGACAGAGGAGCCTGGCGGGCTACAGCTCATGGGGTCTCAAAGAGTCAGACACGACTGAGCGCACATGCACATATCTATATAGAGACAGATAGATATATCACCATTTACTAGAAAATGTTTGAAATTGATCTTTGCTACATTTACAAGTTGGAAAAGTCCTACAAGGTGAATGAGGGTTGGGGAAAAAAAAATACCTTCTGTGTATAATTGTCAGAGTGGCAAATTGTTATTTAAGCAGGGTATTTTTTTTTTTTTTGTATTTAAAATTTTTAATTTCCCTGTGTTTATATAATGCTAAATGTATATGAAAAGACGTCACTGATCCTGTATCAGGAGGACATTTGGGATTTGGGTTTGTGTGCAGCAGGGGTGAAGATCTATGTCATCTGTTCACACACATTCACAATGCTGCTAAGTCGCTTCAGTCGTGTCCAACTCTGTGCGACCCTATAGACGGCAGCCCACCAGGCTCTGCCGTCCCTGGGATTCTCCAGGCAGGAACACTGGAGTGGGCTGCCATTTCCTTCTCCAGTGCATGAAAGTGAAAAGTGAAAGGGAAGTCGTTCGGTTGTGTCCAACTCTTCGCGACCCCATGGACTGCAGCCCACCAGGCTTCTCTGTCCATGGGATTTTCCAGGCAAGAGTACTGGAGTGGGTTGCCATTGCCTTCTCCACATTCACAATAAGACCCTGCAATTAGTATACAAGGTAGGTTAAGCCATGAAGCCCCTAAGTTAAGCCATGACCTTGGCCACACAGTCAGATCCACAGACACAGTTTCATATCCACTCATCATCTGTTACATCTGCGTAATGGCTCACGCGGTTGTATGGGGGAGAGCTGCCTGTTTCCAGCTGTGGACTGTTTTCGCGGTAGTGGAGGATCATGGGAACAGGGGCTGTGGAGGGAAGCCAGCTCCTCAGTTAGGTTCTTTGCAGAGTGCTCTGTCGCCCTCTCACCCGCACTGTCCGCTCACTGTGTTTGTAGAACCATCCATCACCTTGTCTCTCATTTTCACCATTTCCTGACTGCTTTTAACAACTGGCATCCACCCCACCCCCCTGCACCACACCGCTACTACATAAAACACAGCCCCAGAAAGGATGTTATAACTTTCTCAGTTTATTTCTCAGCCACTTCTGTACAGGATGAAATAATAGATTTTGGTGACTTTGAGAAGTTACAGCTATTCCTGATCCTCCATCTTCAAAGGCTTATAGTTTGGACACAGAACGATTTAAAATTGACCACAATGCACTTTTTATTTACATGGCACATCCTCTTCTAGATATTTGCAAATTCAATAGAGGGGCATTGTTCTAAAGAAGGAAAGGGAAATGAACATTTGTGAGTAGCTGTGTGTCTGTTTCTGATCCTTTCTCAAATGCATTTTGCATTCAAAAAAAGTCCCCCCAAAATCATCACGTGTTGGGGAGTATTATGTTCATGTTTTATAATGAAGGAAAGTCTAACGATATATTAATAGTCAATCTAGAGTCACACAGCTGCCAAGATAAACAGGTGGTGTTGAATGTCTGTCCCTACTCAGTTCAGTTCAGTTCAGTCGCTCAGTTGTGTCCGATTCTTTGCAACCCCATGGACTGCAGCACACTAGGCCTCCATGTCCATCACCAACTCCTGGAGCTTACTCAAACTCATGCCCATTGAGTCAGTGATGCCATCCAACCATCTCATTCTCTGTCGTCCCCTTCTCCTCCTGCCTTCAATCTTTCCCAACATCAGGGTCTTTTCAAATGAGTCAGTTCATCACATCAGGTGGCCAAACTATTGGAGTTTCAGCTTCAGCATCAGTCTTTCCAGTGAATATTCAGGACTGATTTCCTTTAGAATGGACTGGTTGGATCTCCTTGCAGTCTAAGGGACTAAGAGTCTTCTCCAACACCACAGTTCAAAAGCATCAGTTCTTCAGTGCTCAGTTTTCTTTGTGGTCCAACTCTCACATGCATACATGACTCCTGGAAAAACCACAGCTTTGACTAGATGCACCTTTGTTGGCAAAGTAATGTCTGCTTTTCAATATACTGTCTAGATTGGTCATAACTTTCCTTTCAAGGAGCAAGCATCTGTTAATTTCATGGCTGCAGTCACCATCTGCAGCCACCCCCCAAAAAATAGTCTGTCACTGTTTCCATTGTTTCCCCATCTATTTGGCAAGAAGTGATGGGACCAGATACCATGATCTTAGTTTTCGGAATGTTGAGTTTTAAGCCAACTTTTTCACTCTCCTCTTTCATTTTCATCAAGAGACTCTTTAGTTCCTCACTTTCTGCCATAAGGGTGGTGTCATCTGCATATCTGAGGTTATTGATATTTCTCCCAGCAATCTTGATTCCAGCTTGGGCTTCATCCAGCCCAGCCTTTCTCATGATGTAATCTGCACATAAGTTAAGTAAGCGGGGTGACAATACACAGCCTTGACGTACTCCTTTTCCTATTTGGAACCAGTCTGTTGTTTCATGTCCAGTTCTAACTGGTGCTTCCTGACTTGCATACAGATTTCTCAAGAGGCAGGTCAGGTGGTCTGGTATTCCCATCTCTTTCAGAATTTTCCACAGTTTATTGTGATCCACACAGTCAAAGGCTTTGGCATAGTCAATAAAGCAGAAATGTTTTTCTGGAACTCTCTTGCTTTTTCGATGATCCAGCGGATGTTGGCAATTTGATCTCTGGTTCCTCTGCGTTTTCTAAAACCAGTTTGAACATCTGGAAGTTCACGGTTCACATACTGTTGAAGCCTGGCTTGGAGACTTTTCAGCATTACTTTACTAACGTGTGAGATGAGTGCAATTGTGTGGTAGTTTGAGCATTCTTCGGCATTGCTTTTCTTTGGGACTGGAATGCAAACTGACCTTTTCCAGTCCTGTGGCTGCTGCTGCATTTTCCAAATTTGCTGGCATATCGAGTGCAACACTTTCACAGCATCATCTTTCTTACCTGGTCCCAAATTACACAGCCATGAATGTGAGGCTTCCTTCTGAAGTTCCCACCATACAGACCCCTTTTCAGATTTCAGGGCTCAGACATGGATCCTGATGCCTCTTGTTAATTAGCCTGGATGGTGCTTGACGTTCCCAGTAATGACCAGCTCTTACTTGGTGCTTGCTGGGTACCAGGCACTGTGTCGGCGTGTTTCCCACATCATCTCACCTCATCCTCTTCCTGACTCTATTGAGTTGAGCACCATTACTACCCACATTTTACAGGTAAGGAAACTGAGGCCCAGAGAGGTTAAGCAGTTCACCCTAGGTCACACAGTAAGTTAGAAAGCCAGGATCTGCACCCAGTTGTCTGTTCTCAGCACCCACATTCCCAACCACTAGGGTCCACGTGCCTGGGATTAGTCAGTCCTTAGTGGAAGAAACAGAAGAGCCCTGGTAAAGGGCAGTGTGTTGAAGGAGAGGACTTCTGTCTTTGCCCCATTTCTAATAACAAATGATATAGTCAGATAAGGCTTTTGTTGGGTTGGCCAAAAAGTTGATTCGGGTTTTCCGTAATGACAAACTTTTTGCCCAGCCCAGTGTGTTAGATAGCTATTTTCCTAATAAAGCTTAGAAATAGTAATATGCAGGATTGGATAATCAGGGAAGGAGGAAAAGCAGAACTTTGGAGGGAAGGTCAAGGGGAGCATCTTCAGGATGGGGGTAGTGGGACACAGGGAAGCAAGTACGGGTTTCAGTCTTAGAAAGTCCAGGACTTTTCTGAAATGGAAGAACTCTACTGGTACCTCTTGTCTCTAAACAAGGCAAGTTAGTATCTCATTTTTAATTCTTAGAGAACTCAATTACTCCAGATTTGCAAATGACAATATTTACAAGTGAACTCACCATTTGTAATATTAATTCCAATTCAGATGTCTTTTTTCTGACCCTGTGTCTGCCCATCCTATTTGTCGCTAAGCGATTGTAAACATCTGACAGTAAATTGCAAATACACATCAGTTTGGAAATGGGTCTGGACAAGGGAAAGGCTACCCACTCCTGTATTCTTGCCTGGAGAATACCATGGGCAGAGGAGTCTGGCAGGCTATAGCATGTGGGGTCCCAAAGTGTCGGACACGGCTGAGTGGCTAACACAACGCTTGGAAATGGGACACGCACATCTTAATTTCATCACATCAGTGAGAGTGATGAAGAACTACTCGAGTCATAGGCAGTGTGCCATTGGCAAATGAGCATTGGGCAGTTAACCAAGTTAGTAATTAGAGAAAAAAAATCAACCAGGATGATGGCCTGGTAGGTATTTTGAAAAGAGAAATCCTTGGAAGAATCACAGACACTCTAAATAATTTTTCCAAATGAATCCTCTTTATGGATTGAAACTCAGAAAGATGTTCTCAAGGATGGACATTCAGTTTTTGTCAGAAAGATTATTTTGAAGAGTAATTATGACTTGATTCATTCTTTACTCATGACAGAGTGGATATTAAATTAGAATAGTAAAATGCTGAACTATAAATTAATAAATGTTCTTTCTCAGTTTGTTGCATACATTCTCCGTATATGAGTTTAAAATGGTTAAGTCTATTCTTTGCATCGTAATTTTGTAAAATAAAATGATTTCATAGATACGGCAATGCACTCAAGGCCCGTACCAAAGCAAAACCCACTCCGTTTTTGTTCAGCCATATTATTTTCATTATTACTAGGACTAATGATTTCTTGTGATCATTCAAAGAAGAAACAGTTAATTGTCTCTGATACCCCAGGCATTGGAATCCAGAATACTGTGGCTTTATATCTCTTTTACCAAAGAGAATATTGAGATTCAACATATAATTTCATTGTTTCTCTCTTGGAATGTCTTTCACATATTTCCCCACACACCCACTTTCCTTTATCTTGTTTCCCCTCTTATTTTTGGATGGATTACAAAGTGAAAACAAAACCCGAGGAACCTAACCACAAATGTAGAAATAGTTGAGAACAGAAAGAACGGAAAGAGAATTCACTTAATCTTACTGTTAGGTTACATTGAGTTTCACAATGAAGTTCTTTGTCCAAACTTACTTGACACAGTTGAACATGTAATTAAGGTTTAGCTATAAAATCACTGTTAGTAATGCCTTGTCTCTTATAAAATCAAACTGCTAATATTAGAGATTTGATGGTAAAAGTTTCTCTATAATGGCTAGGGAAAATATAAAAGAGAGGTTTTTTTTTTTTTAGTACTTGGAAAGAGTAAAAAATATCACCTCATGGTTATTGTGTACAAAGACATTTTATTCTATTTCTTGTCACTGACATATTATTTTAAGGGCTTTAAAAGACATACCTAGAAGGCTGTGAGTGTTTTAGGACATTCAACACCAAGTGGCATTTATACACTTCCCCCAAAGTTTATCTTTTCTCCTCTCTTTATAGAAACTAATAGGAAAGATACTTTACTTGTAATGGAAACAGTTAAATAAATAAAACGGTTTTGATACATGAATGTTAGCAGCAATAAGGTATCCAAAGTGGGTGTGTTAAGTACTTTTACATGAACTAGTTCACTAAATTCTTGACAGCCCCATCGGGTTGGTACTATTATTTTCCCAATTTATAGATGAGAAATCCAAAACTGGAGTAACTTGCTCAAGGTCACCTTGAAAGGGACTTTTCTTTTCTTCCAACTAACATTTTATTTGGAGAATGTAAATTTAGGACACATCCAGAGGTTTCCCACCTGTTCCCCCACCCCCACCCCAATTCATCTCCCTCTAGTTGAGGATTAGATGGTGTCATGAGTTAATGGCAGGGAAGACTCATTTTTGAGGTTTTGTGTGTTTTTTTTCCCATGTCTCTTTTTTCTTGTGTTTTGTTTGCTTTTTGTCTTCTGTGTTTTTCAATCTCAGATGTCTTCCAGGAGGAACTGTTGGTTTGGAATAGAGGATGATGGCTCTGCCTTAGATTTCCTGGGCTGTGTCTTAGGACTTAAATTCTTCCTCAGGATTAGGCAGAGGGCTCCTCTGGGGACAACAGGAGAAGCACATTTATGGGGGAGAGATGTCCTCTTTAACAAGGCCCTTGTTCTCCACTATTTTCATTCGTCTTCCTTTTCCTTTGAGTTTTTCTGTAAGTGAATGGAATTGCAAGAAAAATGCATGCATACAAAGCCCAGCAAAGGCTCAGCAGGTAGATGCAGCCAGGCACTATGGGAGCTTTTGCAGGATTTAATTTGGAAGAGTCTCTGAGACCGGGAGATTCTCAAAGGAATGAGTGATATTGTAGCCACGTGTTCCAGGAAACAAACTCACTCAGGAGGACAATGCAGACAGTGGAGTGCAGTTTATTACACCAGCAGGCCCAAGGCAGAGTCTCCTCTTAGCCAAGGACCCCCACCAGTTTCTGTGAAAACCTTATATACCTTAAGTGTACGTGCCCAAACCCACCTCCCCAAATTCCCTGAAACTAGTCTGAACAAAGGAAAAGAAAGATACAATCAAAGTTAACCCATGATTTTTATGCCTTAAACCCTAATTCGTGTGCCTTAAGCCTAGGTAATTAACAGTGGACAATTATCAATAGGCCTGTGGTCATACCTCAATAAGCATAATAGAATGTATGATTCTATTCAGTTACACAGATAATTAGGGTATTCTTTTAGGCAATGGAGAGTCTAGGTAGGAGCCCTGGGGCTCTTCCATGGGTGGGGGTTGGGTGGGCTGGTTTTCCAGTCGGTGTGTCGTTTCCATAGATACTGGGCATAGAGCTCAGTGTCCACAGTCCGGCCCAAGATGGAGTCCTGCTCTCCAGATGGAGCCTGTTCTGTCTGTTTCCTCCTTCAATACAGAATTTGAACACTGCTGGCAGGAAACCGCCAGGCCTTCCTCAAGGCAGAGCGTGGAGAGCTCCGAGGGCCCGACTAGGGATCTGTACCATGCAGACCAGCATGGGGGAAGGAGGTCAGTCAGCCCAAGTGAGAGCACCTTGTGTTGCAGAGAACTGGAAAAGTAATCTGCCTTTATTGCTCTTGCGTTGAGTGTCATGATCTCCCTATTGTAAAGGAGTCCAGAGCCTCAGTCTAGATGCTTGATTGTGGCTGAAGGAAGCTCTGTCCAGACTCCCAGAGCTCTCTTCCAAGGTTTATCCTCCACTAGTCTTTTGGTTGACTCCAAGACTGGAAAAACTGATGTCTCAGTATTCCCCATGCACCCCAGGCATGCTTCCCACCTCTCCTAGCTGATTTACAGTCTCCACCCACACCCCACCCTCCAGCTGGTCCTAATGACCCCCCGTCGTGAGCTTCCTGGTCAGATGCCACTTCCACTTCCTGTGAAAGTTTCACGCAGTTCATCGATACATACCTCTTTTTTCATTTTCTATTCCATGAACTTGTTTAGATGTTTATTTATTTTTCCAATCTGTTACAGTACTTCATGGGCTTCCCGGTGGCTCAGACGGTAAAGAATCTGCCTGCAATGCAGGAGACTCGGGTTTGATCCCTGGGTTGGGAAGATCCCCTGGAGAAGGAAGAAAGTATCCTTGCCTGGGAAATCGCATGGACAGAGGAGCCTGGTGGGCTACAATCCATAGGGTTGCAGAGAGTCAGACCTGATTGAGTGACTAGCACATGCACACACACACGCGCGCACACACACACATGCACACACACACAGTATTTCATACAGGGCTTTGCACATAATAGGTGTGGAATAAATATTTACCTAATGACTGAATAGATCAAATAACACATTAACTGGCATGCGGGCAACAAAATGTTGCCAAATAGAAACCCACAAGTGATACATCTTCAAAAGGATGCTTTTATCTCAGACATAGGCAAGGCCTTCTGGGTAATGCACAAATGAAAAGGCACAGTCATGGCTTAAAGGTTGGCGATTTTGTATGTAATTAGGGATTAAAGCTGCCTGAGATAGACTAGCCTCCTAAGTAGGTTATAAATGACCCTCCCACATGCCCATTCTTAGTATTATTTTCTTAACAAACCATTTTACCCAAGTATCAAAAAATAAATGTAAACTTTGACCTAGTTTTTATTCATCTATTATTGATTTCTAAGTAGGGTGGCCCACCTTAATTGGCTTCCCTCTATTCTTGATAACTGTTAGTCTGCAAGGGAAACATCATGTCTGAATTTGAGGCGTGTGATGGAGAAATTTTGGAGCTGCTGGTGTCTCCTGATCCCCCAGGAGGAGGTCAGAGCCTTTCTCTGGACCATCACCATATTTTGAGTTCATGATCCTTCCCTCTTCCATGCTGCAGGATAGAAATGAGTCTGTGAGGCAGGGGTTGTGGGTGTCTCTCAGAGCTTAGGAGAAGGCTTCCCAGGGGACACATGTGAAGCGTTTAGAAAATCATTGAAGTAGATAACTGAAGAATTTCTATCTGTCCAAAATTCAGTAACTGGCTTTGCACATATGTAGTTATTTATAGTAATCGTTCAGTACATTTTTTTTTTTTTACTTTTATTGAAAATAAAGGCTTCCCTGGTGGCTCAGGTGGTAAAGAATCTGCCTGCAATGTGGGAGACCCAGGTTCAATCCTTGAGTTGGGAAGATCCCCTGGAGAAGGAACTGGCTCTCCAGTATTCTTGCCTGGGAAATCCTATGGACAGAGGAGCCTGGCGGGCTATAGTCCATGGGGTTGCAAAGAGTCAGACACGACTGATTAACTAACACTTGCACTTTTGTTGAACTATAGTTGATTTACAGTTGTATTAATTTCTGCTATACAGTAAAATTGTTCAGTTATATACACACAGATATATATATATATTCTTTTTCATAACTCTTTTCCATATGGTTTATCACAGGGTATTGAATAGAGTTTTACCTGTGCTATACAGTGGCCCTTGTTTATCCATCATGTATGTAACAGTTTACCTCCAGGCTGTGTATTTTGAATGCTCTCCAGGCCTGTGCCGACGTGGGGCAGAGCCCTCCGTCACATCCCTCACACTCTTCTTGAGAAGTGCTTGAGTGGGTGCTAAGATTTCTGTCTACAGCCTTTGCATTCCAACCCCAAGCATCTTCCAAGTGCAGGGCTTACTTTCGGAGAACATGACTTCTCTAGCGATTATTTTTCCCAGAGTTTAGAGCTGAGCCATGTGTAATATGCCTGTGGTCTAGGCTTTAGAGTCAGCAAGAAGCCAGTTGAAGGAATCAATGTTTGCATAATCTGGATCACAGACAGTTTCCCCGCTGCGGATAAGGCTGATGGTGAGGTCCTCATTGTCCCTGGCTAGACAGCATGGGACAGAAGTGAAACAAGCGGAAAACAGAAACCATCCCCAGTAGCCTTCATGAAGAGCAGGAAGGGCTGGACTCCATCCCCTCTGCTGGGGACCACTGGGATGCCTGGGTGAGTGGTCTGACTTCACAGGTGAGAAGGTGTAATGGGAACCAAGAAGCCTTGATGGGGCTTCTGATCTCTGCTCTTCACCTGTCTCTGGAGAGGGAGTCATGGTTGCCACCAGTCTACAAGGAAGATGTAGATGGTTTCCTCAGAGTTCCATGAGCCTAGGAGTTTTGTCCGGTCAAAGAATTGTTTTCCTGCTGCTTGTTTTGCTAAATAGACAAGCATAGAATTATGCATTTGTGTTTTCTGTATCCATGTATTGACATGATCCTGGTGGTGTCTGAACAGTGGGAGAAAGAGACGCTGTTACTTTGAAGGAGTAGAAATGCCAAACTAATTCTCAGTAAAAGGGTATACCAGGTCTTAGAAATCATGTTTGTCTCCCAAGAGCCAGCTAAAGGCCATTCTTTGCTTGCTGGTTCCTCTGCATGGTCCCTATCTCTGCACCAGCCCTCACTGTCCTGTATTCAGAGTTAATCTCTGTGTGTTCACTCGTCTCTGAGGACGAGGTCTGCTCAGGAGGAGGGTGAGGCCTTGCCTTTGTCCCTCTGGCATTAGTGCAGTGGTGTGGAATTTTAGTGCAGTTTCCTGTGGCACGCTTGAATGGCGTAATCACATTAAAGAGCATACATCACAGAATCATCCAAACTCCTTAGCACTGTTTATCTAAAAGTCTGTTTTAAAAGAATACCCGAGAGGTCCATTTCTTTTCTTAATTGAATGTAAAATAATGTATATTTTAAACCATGATTATTATATTTCATCTTGAAAAAGAGATCTCTTTCTGGACTCGGATCCCATGGGTTATTGACCCTATGTCACCCTGGGTAGAGGGAAGCTCCTTGGGTACTCTGGCACCCGCTGCCTCATCCTATCCTTCTTTGAACAGCCAGGGCCAAGCAAGGCTCATAGCACGTTAAGTGCTGAAAAAGCCGAAGAGCAAGAAGTAGGAGAGCACGTTGATTCTTCCGTAGGAAGAACCTGTGGGGAGAGAAGGGCTGCTTCTTATTATTTTCTTCAGGTCAGAGTGCCTGTCACGTGGTGTAATTTGATGTGGCTGGGGGAATCTTTCCCCAAGAACTCTAGATTTCTGAAGAAGCAGGAATTCAGATTCTCCACCATCCGTGAGCCTGCTTTGCCTTGAGTTTTTGTCTGATCAACTCTACTTTACTTATTAAGACATTTCCAAGTATGGATGTTATTACTGATAGGGCAGTCGCTAGTACATTTAAGTAGCTTTAGTTTTTAGTGAGAAATATTCACATTGTGACAACCTGTGTGCTAAGTCACTTCAGTCGTGTCTGACTCTTTGTGACCCTGTGGACTGTAGCCCGTCAGGCTCCCGTGTCCATGGGATTCTCCGGGCAAGAATACTGGAGTGGGTTGCCAGGTCCTCCTCCAAGGGATCTTCCTAACCCAGGGATCGAACCCGGGTCTCTTACGTCTCCTGCACCGGCAGGCGGATTCTTTACAACTAGCGCCATCTGGGAGGCCCTTGTGATAACATGCAAAGAATATAATCAACTCTAACCCAAGATAATCAACCCCAAGGCCAGCGGTGGCCATTAGAACAAAAAGTTAATACAAGTAGACTTATTTTAAATACAGAGAACTCATAGAAGGCACAAGTGGGTTAGGTTGAAAGCCAACATTCAGTCTCATGTTGATGAACATCCAAGCAAAAGT
The DNA here is from genome assembly GCF_014754425.2 of Oryx dammah. Taxonomy (NCBI): domain Eukaryota; kingdom Metazoa; phylum Chordata; class Mammalia; order Artiodactyla; family Bovidae; genus Oryx; species Oryx dammah. The sequence goes on along the minus strand of NW_024070209.1, from coordinate 5,075,298 downwards.
TGCAAACAGAGACGTCAGTGGGAAGGATGACCTACTGGTCCCAGTTTTAAATAAAGTAACAATCTGAGAGAAACATACAAGAAGGGAAGCACCAGAAGATTCCGCAAAGATCGCCCTCAGCTCCATTATGACACAAGAGACCGTGAACAGTCAGCAGGGGGGTAATAGGAAGCTGCTGAGAAACGATTATTCCACCCTGGGCTTCTTTTTTTAACCAAGTTGAGTTCATTAGAAATAGATCACCAGGTAATAATTTGACAGTTATGGAGGGCAGTAAATCTATGAAAAGGGAAGAAAGGATCTTCACTAAAATGAGGAAAAACCCTTTCACTCAATAAACTATCATTTTTTTTTCAGAGGAAAAGAGATCTTTGGGGTTTGAGAAGACGGTGACACATTTTTTTTTAAAGATCAAAGAATTATTGTCCATGTAATAGTATCATCACCCAGTGACAACCGAATACATCACCTGTGAGTCTTCTAAAGTCAGTGGACTGGCGTGTTTCTACCTTCCCCGGGGTCCAAATAATGGGCTGTCACCCTCTTAGTATTTCTGGTGGAGCCTCTTCAGGGTCCTCAGGACTGCAGAGCATCCCTGGGTCCTCCCCTGGGCTGAGTTGTGTGTTTCACTCGCTGTGTGCTCTCTGCGGCTTTGAGGTCCTAGGGGCAGTTCCTCTTCCATGACAGCTTGGCACATGCTCAGGGAAGATACAGTCGACTGTTTCAGTCAGAGGTCCCTGGCAGACTTCGAACAGGGATGGGGTTTTAGTGAACTTGTGAATAGCCGTTAATCTGGGAACAGGCTGGGTCGTGTTCACGACAGCCACTGTTGATGTGGTGATGCTGCCAACAGTGTCCTCCGACAGGGAAGAAGGATGGGTTTCTTCTGATTTTTTTTTTCTCTGAATCTCATATGACTGTTTCTCAGGGAAGTAAAATCTGTTGGGAGTGAGACACAGATGGTGGTGTCACTGAGCCGTGTGTGTGGTGGGCATGGGTGGAGAGGGGATCCAGTCACTGCTCCTCTGCTCTAGAGAGAAGGAGGACATGGTTGTAGCCAAGGCCAGCTTGGAAAATTTCCTTGATTCCTCCCTTCCCCTAGTCAGAGCTAAGGGCTTCTGTGTGAGTTGTTAGTACCATCCTCTAACGTGCTGACTGTATACCTACCCCAGGACCTTTGCGTCTGCTCTGCCTTTGCCAGGAAGATTCCTTCCCTAGCTCTTCAGAGGGCTCTTTTCCCTCTTTGTTCAGAGTCTCAGTTCCAATATTATCTTTATAGAGAGGCTTTTTCTCTCTATAGCCCCCCAGCAGTCCCTCTATCACAGTACCCATGTTTTCTGAAGCTGCCTTGTTCATTAATTTTCTTCTGTATTAATTTTGTTTCCTCTCTTGCTCTTCCCCTTGCCATCTGGAATATAAACTCATTGTCATATGTTGCTAGGAGAGCACCTAGCACGTAGCAAGTACTTGATAGACATCTTTTATTATTCTTTTTTTACTTTTTAAAATTAATTTTTGTTGGCATACAGTTGCTTTGCAATGTTGTGTTCGTTTCTGCTGTGCAACAAAGTGAATCGGCCATATGTGTACATACATTGGATTTCCTTTCCATTTAAGTCACCTCGGAGCAATCAGTAGAGTTCTCTGAGCTGTGTATGGTGGGTTCTCATTAGCTGTCTATTTTATGTCCATTGTCACTAGTGTAGGTATGTCAGTCCCAACCTCCCAGTTCATTCAGCCCTCACCCCTTTCCCACTTGGTGTCCAGACGTTTGTTCTCTACGTCTGTGTCTCTATTTCTGCTTTGCAAATAAGATCATCTATACCATTTTTCTAGATTTCACATATATGTTATCTAAAAGCATCTTTTAAATGCCTGATGATGATGAGCGTCTTAGTGTAATATAAAATGTATGCAGCTGCTTACCTGAATGTTTCCCCCAGTAGACTATTATAACTACATCTCACCCATGTTCGTATCTTCAGCCCTTAGCGCACTCGGTAAGTGCTGAATAATTGACTAGAGAAAGGGGTGACCAAGGTACCTGAAAGATAAGCCATGTGTATCTTGTAAAAGATTGACCGGTTGATTGATCTCAACAGGCTGTTTAGCCATGACATCACCATTGCCTCAGGCTCATTCTTTTTGTTACCATCCTTACTAGTAGTCCTGTCAGTCACTCAGTCCTGTCCAACTCTTTGCAGCTCCATGGACTGTGGCCTGCCAGGCTCCTCCTCTGTCCATGGGATTCTCTAGGCAAGAATACTTGAGTGGATTGCCATTCCCTTCTCCGGAAGATCTTCCTGACCCAGGGATTGAACCCCGGGGTCTCCTGCACTGCAGGCAGATTCTTACTGTGTAACTTCTTTCCTCAAATTTACTTCATTGTCACAAGATAGTTACTGCAGTTCCAGCCATCGTGTTGCTCTCCCTGCTAGGAAGGAGGGGAATGGACCGAAGAAGGGCTACCAGCTGAGTAACTCTCTACTTAAGGAACTTCCTCAGATGCCCCAACAGATAACTTGTTGTATCTCATTGAAAGAGATTGAATCACATGAGTAGTCACTGCAGAAATTGGGAAATATGACTTATCAAGTGACTACGTTGCCTCATCCAGCAAAATTTGGGTGCAGTTAGTAAAGAGGAAGGGGAAAATGGATGGTAATATGTAGTTAGCCATCTCTGCCACTACATGTAATTGAGATTATATAAAACTGAAGGTTTACTGCGCATGGCTTGCAAGGCAGCTCTAGTAAGCATAACATGACAACAGGATGGTAACTTATTAGACTGCCGGAAAGACTTCTCCCTACAGAAATCTTTTAGGCAAAGCTTCTCATAGCAGGAGTGGCTGCTGAATCTTCTAAGGAATTTTGGAGGAATTTTTGGCTGTTCCTTTGAATTCAGAGCAGCACCGAGCCAGTTTCTTTTGCTCTGACTGCCAGAGGAACTCCCACGCACCGTCCATACCCTGATGACTGGCTGTCACTGGGACCCTCCTTCTTGGAGAGAGGGGGCTTGACTCTCCTGATTTGGTCTCCACAGAAGTAGAAGCTCATTTCCCTATTCAGGGCTTCAAAGCAATATTCCGGAAATACTCATTCTCCACTGAGGGGTCTTCAGCCTCTGCAGACCTTTTCTGATTCCCTTTAATATGGACCTAGTAATCTGGACTAGTCTTAGTAATCAGGACTCTTGCCTGGAAAATCCCATGGACAGAGGAGCCTGGTGGGCTGCAGCCCATGGGGTCACGAAGAGTCGGACACGACTGAGCGACTTCACTTTCCCTTTTCACTTTCATGCATTGGAGAAGGCAATGGCAACCCACTCCAGTGTTCTTGCCGGGAGAATCCCAGGGACGGCGGGGTCTGGTGGGCTGCCGTCTATGGGGTCGCACAGAGTCGGACACGACTGAAGTGACTTAGCAGCAGCAGCAGTAATCTGGAGCATGAAGAAAGGGAGTGAGGAGGTGGTGGTCAGGAAACAAAAAAGGTGAGGATTCGACAGACGGGAAACAAAATAAAGTGGAATTGCCTCCTGGTTCTAGTTCTAGTTTTGGTTTCTGAAAACAACTTACCTGGAAGATAATTTGGAAAAACTCGAAAATTCTATCTACTTAAGAGGGATATTTTTCTAATTACTTAACTGATAAAAAAATTTATAATCACAGAGGAAAGTCCAGGTAACAGATTAAATGGAATAGCATGCACATACCCCGTGAGCACTCACTTGCAAACATAGACAGAAGCTCTGGAGTGTCAGGGTCTCCTGATTTAAGATTATATAGTGGCATGAGTTACCACATGATGGAAGATTGTTTACAAGATTCTGAGAGTTCTCATCATGTGTGTGTGAAGTCGCTTCAATTGTGTCTGACTCTTTGTGACCCTATGGACTATAGCTCGCCAGGCTCCTCTGTCCATGGGATTCTCCAGGCAAGAATACTAGGATGGGTAGCCATTCCCTTCTCCAGGGGATCTTCCTGACCCAAGGATTGAACCCACATCTCCTGCATTCCAGGCAGATTCTTTACCACTGAGCCACCTGGGAGTTCTCATCACAGGAGGCCTTTTCTTTCCTCTTTACTGTATCCATGTGAGAGACGAATGTTCGCTAAACCTATTGTGGTTTATTTTATGATAGATGTAAATCAAGCCTTCATGCTATACACTGTAAATTTTTACAGTGATGTATGTCAAGTATTTTTCAATAAAACTGTAAAAATGTAAAAAAAATAATATAGCAGGGGTCATCTGCCATGTCAGATGTATATGTATTCGGAGGTGAACTCTAATGAGAAATCTAAGATCTCAGTGTTTGTGAAAGAAGGGATATTTTTTCCCTAAATTAGCTTTTAGTTCAGTACACTGGAACATATCTGACTGTCATCTCAATGCTGCAGGCCCCATCAGAACAATATAGTCATCGTTTAGAACAAGACTTAAATATAAAGCTTTTATGTACTCTTAACAACTTAAATTTACCTCAAGAGAAAATTGACACACTAGCAAAGTTATTCTTATTAATGCCATAAACATTATGAAAGAAATGTAAATTTAACTTCTTCTATTTCAAGTGTTTCATTAATGCAGAAGTAGATAGAATAGCAAATGTTTCCAGAAGCTTAGCTTTAACAAATAGCTATATTTGTCCCTGTCTGGAGTTAAGAAATATGAAAGAAAATTGTTAAGTTTCTACCTTAATATATCATAGCCTTTTCAAAGCTGCACATAGTTGGATGTTTCTGGGTAATTTGTTCCAATTTGTTGCAAATATTTAAATGCTCCTTCGGTACAGTGTTGATCTAAACAGAAAGAAGCTATTGTGTCAGAAAGGGGCTTAGGTTCTTTAACCAAGTCAAAAGGAGGACCAACAAAGTAAAAGAGAAGCCATTTTCTAAATCAAAGAACTTCGTCATTGTGTTTATGTGAGTAGATGAGCTAAGTGTAAAGACCTTTGTGATCAGAATGTTAAATGTTACTTAAGTGCATCTTAAACATTTACATTTAAGCTAAACTAAACATTTATATTTATTTTGAGATGGGAAGGAAACAACCAGGTGTGTGTTTTAAGTAGATCATCCTCTTGACATTCTGCCCGAGTTCTCCGGGATCCAAGATCAAACAGGACGATCTTTGTGGAAACAGTCAATCAGGATGGAATCTTGCATGTGATATTGATTCCTTGTATGTCTCATCTTTCTTAGCCGAAAAGTAATAATAAAAGGCTAACATCTGTATTAGGGTTTTTCAGTGAAACAGAACCAATAGGGTTCTCTGTGCATACGTGTTTGTGTGTGTACATTTATACACACATATACATATATATAGGGAGAAGGCAATGGCACCCCACCAGTACTCTTGCCTGGAAAATCCCATGGACGGAGGAGCCTGGTGGGCTGCAGTCCATGGGGTTGCGAAGAGTCGGACATGACTGAGCGACTTGATTTTCACTTTTCACTTTCATGCACTGGAGAAGGAAATGGCAACCCACTCCAGTGTTCTTGCCTGGAGAATCCCAGGGACGGGGGAGCCTGGTGGGCTGCCGTCTGTGTGGTCGCACAGAGTCGGACACGACTGAAGCGACTTAGCAGCAGCAGCAGCATACATACATATGTATACATATATAGAGAGTATAGTATATATTAAAAGTATTTATGGCACTTCCCAAGTGGCGCTAGTGGTAAGAACCTGCCTGCCAAAGCAGGAAACAAGAGAAGCAGGTTCGATCCCTGAGTCGGTCAGATCCCCTGGCGGAGAGCATGGCCACCCACTCCAGTAGTCTTGCCTGGGGAGTCCCATGGACAGAGGAGCCTGGCGGGCTGCAGTCCATGGGGTCGCAAAAGAGTTGGACAGGACTGAGCACACATACAAATAAAGGCTATTACTGTTCTCGAATGTTTTCTGATAAGAACCTTCATTTCACTTTAATTACATGTGCTTTATACATTCGTCTCTTTTTATGCTCCTGTATATCTGTGTGAATTGCTTTCTTCCTTTGTCTCCCTGCCTGTCAGACCAGCACCCCGCGGTTCTTATGTCCGAGCACCATGAAATACACTGTACTTTCCTCCTCTTTCCTTCCTGAATGTAAATAACCATTTTAGAATGTTACTTTTTGGCTTTGGGGCCCATTAATAATCATAGATGTCCTTGGCTCATACCTGAGAGTTTGAGGGTCCACTTAGATTGAGGTGTCCTGCATTGACTTTGGTTGTGGACGACACCACACACAGATCCAGCTCGAGCTCATGTCTGGACTGAGGGCAGAAAATACACGCCAATAATTTTTTTTTAAATTAATTTACTTATTTTAATTGGAGGCTAATTATAATATTGCAGTGATTTTTGCCATACATGGACATGAATCAGCCACGGGTGTACATGTGTCCCCCATCCCAAACCCCCCTCACACCTCTCTCCCCATTCCATCCCTTTGGGTTGTCCCAGTGCACCTGCTTCGAGTGCCCTGTTTCATGCATTGAACTTGCACTGGTCATCTATTTCACATATGGTAATATACATGTTTCAACGCTATTCTCTCAAATCATCCCACCCTCGTCCTCTCCCACAGAGTCCAAAAGTCTGTTCTTTACATCTGTGCCTCTTTTGCTGTCTTGTATATAGGGTCATCATTACCATCTTTCTAAATTCCATATATATGTGTTAATATTACTGTATTGGTGTTTTTCTGTATGACTTACTTCTCTCTGGATAATAGGCTCCAGTTTCATTCACCTCCTTAGAACTGATTCCAGTGTATTCTTTTTAATAGCTGAGTAATACTCCATTGTGTATATGTACCACAGCTTTCTTATCCATTCCTCTGCTAATGTACATCTAGGTTGCTTCCATGTCCTGGCTATTGTAAACAGTGCTGCGATAAACATTGGGGTACACGTGTCTCTTTCAATTCTGGTTTCCTCGGTGTGTATGCCTAGCAGTGGGATTGCTGGGTCATCTGGCAGTTCTATGTCCAGTTTTTTAAGGAATCTCCACACTCTTCTCCATAGTGGCGGTACTAGTTTGCATTCCCACCAACAGTGTAAGAGGGTTCCCTTTTCTCCACACCCTTTCCAGCATTTATTGTTTGTAGACTTTTTGATAGCAGCCATTCTGACCAGGACGTGCCAATAATTATTGAAGGAAGAAACTCTTTCTTGATGAAGGTCATTAGTCCCTTAAGAGCGTTTGCCTTTCTGGTTAGTGTGTTCATACTTTGTAAGTCCGGTGATTTCTCCCCATGAGCTGGCATCTGCAGACAGAATGGATGCCCTCTAATTCCCTTTCCTTTCCCTGAGTCTTCAGAAGTTGAGGTTGGACTTGGTGCCGTTCATGCTGTGGAACTTTTCCTTGGTGTTCTAAAAAAATCAGAACATGAAGTCACAAGGCTGCAAACTTCACAGGCACAAGCCCAAATGGCATTTCCTCCCGCCTGTGTAGGAATGTACAAGGATTTGACAGATAACAAGAATGCCTTGACTCTGTAATCCTCCTGGTAGCAGCATGGACATCTCTCAGAAGCTCAGCTGGCTTCCTTGTCCCTTCAGTTCCCGGGTGGTCTGATTAGGGTAAAACCTATCATCAAAGCAGGCCAGGTGCTAGCACTCAGCAGATGGAGCTCTCAGGAAGTGATCCTCTGATTTCCTGGGAAGCCCTGCCCACACAGCCCCACCAGGCCCTGGTGGCTCCGGTGCCTCAGGTGAGGGATTAGCCGAGCATCGTGTGGCTGCCTCGCGCTAATCCTTCTGTACCAGCAAACTCAAGTCCTCTAATTAACACCCAGCTGATACTCAACTCCCTTTCCTGAAAGGCTGTGCTCTCTGAGCAACAGAAAGAAAGAGAAGGGGGAAGAGGAAAGGAAGAAGAACACAAGAGTGTTGGACTATGCTTGCTTTTCCAAGTATCTTGGAAAATTCTTTCTCTCTAGCTCTCTCCCTGGACATTCATCTATCTACTGATTGATCTGTCAATTTACCTATCTGTCTATCTATCTATCTATGCTCCAAGATCAGCCAATGAGTATGTGTGTTTTCCTTTCCTGATTTTGGAGTTATTTCTGCTTTTGTTTTTGTTTGAACTCATAGTCTTATATCCCATCTCCTTCCTTTCGTTTCTGTTGATTAAGGATGAGGAAACTGTATTATTTACTGGGAAGAGTATTCGAAGTCGGATTGTTTCAAGCAAATGTTCTCAATTCCTTCCTCCATGTTGTTGAGCACTCGTATATCTCACTCTCTGATAACCTTCAGTGGAAAGGAAAAACCTGAAGTGTATTCAAATCCTAAGTGTATTCAGAATAGAGTGGTGATGGAGTTTGGGAACAGACTGTATGCCTTCCAGTATGGGGCTATTTGTAGGGTCCTAGGAACACCCACGGTGGTGCTAGGATCCCTCAGAGTTCTCCACCGTCAGATGGAACATACGGTCACCACCCTCATTCATGGGGGATGGCCTGCAATTCTCAGAGAATGTTTGAGTTTTTTTTTTGTAGCCATGAGTGTAGTGAGAATATGTCTTCTCAGTCGGGCTCATGGTGCTATATTATGTTCAGTACTTAATACTTTTAAAGAAGTTCATTAAGGAAAATATCTGCTGCTTTCTCTCCCACTTGGTTATAAACTGCTTATTAAATATTTGTACAGTGAACAAATAAATGAGTGAGAGAGAGAAGCCATCTGGCTAAGTACGGTAAGGAAGAGTTTTTCTAGAAAACACAACCCATGTCTAGTATGCAGGAACAGGAATAACAAACAGGTTATAGTTCATGTTGCAAAGGCAGTTCAGTGGCAGTGGTACTGCTGCAAACACCCGGTTGAGGGGCGTTCTGAGGTGTCTGCATGGCTCTGGAGCAAAGAATGCCACCCGTGCTGGAGGTGGCCCTTGCCTTCCCTGTGCCAATGCTCAGCATTGGGTGACCTCCCTTTTCCAGACATTAAGGTGTCAGGTTTTAGGCAGGGTATAAAGTCTCTTCCTATCCCGGATTCAGAGCCATTTGGGAAATAAGACATAAGCAGCAGATGTAGGTGGAAAGCTCAGCTGACAGAGAGGATGCGAGAAGGTGGTCTTCCATCTGTGTCTCTTCTCCCCGGAATTAAACACTCCAATTCCAGCAGGTTTGGGTGATGCTGGAAGCCACAGCTTTCCCTAAGAGGCCTGGCAAAGCTTCCTGTCTGATGGGAGAGCAAAAGGAATGTACCAGAAGGACTTGGAGCCAGGCGCTGGGCCCTCTCCCTTAGGCAGTAAGAGGCAGAGGTCCCCCCTGCCTGGGGCTGAAAGTGCTTCTTCCCATCGGGCCCCTTCTGAGCGCTGGAGTGCAGGCCTCTTCTCCTTTGGGTCGGGAAGAAGAGGGAAGCTCTAACAAGGTAACCATCTGTATGCAAACATCTGCTGTTAACACAAGGCATCTAGAAAGTCGCTGGATCTATTCTCTTGTTGTCCCTGGGCTAATGCTGCCCTCATTGTGAGGCTAAGCCCACTGCATCCCTGCCCCGTCCTGGGGGTGGAGGTTGGTCAGGACTTTCCTCCTCTGACTTGACCTGCCCTGATCCTCTGCTCCCTGTCAGCGGGCCCTTGTAGATACACGTGCAGCCCCTCTGAAGTCCTGTAGATCCCTCTGTTGCTTTAGGGAATTGCCTTTGTAGCTCCTGATGTGCTGGGTCACAGAGGAGGCTTCTCAGAACCATTTTTGACATTCAGCACTTAATGAAAACTCACACAAATGTATTCACCTTCTAGACCTGAAAATGTGCAGTTGATAGATCAGTGTCGAAGGTCAACCCATGGGACTAAAAGAGAACCATAGGCTTGATCTAGACATCACTGTCCCCTCCAGTGATGTGTTGGGAGAAGCATGGGGAACCAGAAGCCCAGCTTCTGATGGGGAGACTTCAAGCATGGCATCTGGTCCTCAGTCTGCTGTGTCGTATACGTAAGCCTCTTTCAGTTCCTTGTGCTGTCATTCTGAACCATTCCAGAGGAGTGATTGGCTCCCTAGAGATGCTGGGGCTTCCTCCCCAAGCCTGGACTGCCTGCTGAACATTTTGTGGAGGTCTCAGACCCAAGGAAGTTCAGGATGCTCAGCCGGGTTGACACAAGTATTAAAGCCTATCTCCCTCCGAGGACTAGCTTATACCTAACACCTCCAGCCACCATTAAGTTGTCTGCTCTACAAACAAGGCTCACGTTTAAGACTCTTTCAAATGCTTACCCTAAATACCACCACCTCCGGTTTAAGATCATTGCTTTCTTGATGGGTCCTATAAAGAACTTTCTCCAACTCCTCCCCACACCTTTAATTTTCAGAATATTGTGTCTGTCTGAAAGTGATCTCAGGCGAAATACATCACCACTGTTGCAGGGCACAAAATTTCCATACCGCTGTCTTCTTTCCATTATGCTCTTTGCTGGAAGTATAAATCTGTTCTAATTATGAACATATATATTTATTATCTGACAAGCAAATCTGGTTTGCCTTTCTATGAAATTACTTCATTGCAGTGCAACTCCTAGGAGCATATTTAACATCAATAAAAAAAAAACCACATTATTGAAACTGTATGTTATGATCATGAATAGAACAAGACGATCTGTGTAGCACAATGGAAAAGTTAATTGGAAAACTTGATTAACTCAGAAGTCCAGAGGGTCACGTGGAGGCTGTTTCCCCTGCCGCCCTTCTGTGTAGCCCTTTAAACTCTTGAAGTTGCCTTCTCTGATCCTGAGAGTGGGGAGCTGACATTGATGGGTGTTTTGTATGTGCCACACAAGGATGAATTTGAGGTGCAGTCCCTACCCTCCTTGGAGAAGGAAATGACAGCCCACTCCAGTATTCTTGCCTGGAGACGCCTATGGGCATAGGAGCCTGGCAGGCTACAGGCCATGGGGTCGCAAAGAGTCGGACATGACCGAGCGGCACACATACCCTGCCCTCCTAGTCCTTACAGTTTAGCTGGGCAGACTGTTTATAAGGTGGCATGGTGTCCCATGTATAGTACTGTCCCTGAGCAAGGAAAGACGGCACCATCCGACAGGCCCCTTGCACAGTCTGCAGGCAGCGCTCCGGTGTGTGTAGCGTGGGAGAGGCCGTAAATACAGAGGATGCCTCTGCAGGGCAGCATTCTCTTGGCAGTGCTTGCTACTTGCCCCATAAAACTAGAGAGTGCTCTGTTACCAAATCTTGGAGTGTTTTTTTCTTTTCTTAATCAGCATAAAATCTGGAATGAGGAGAACTATCTTCTGAAATGCAGTTTCTCAAAGAGAAAAATGAGCAGAGTCAGCTGTATCATCTATGCACTGATTGTAGTGCTAAATTAAGGAAGATAAATGCACCTAATTTATAGTTACAAAGACTGTGCTGTTGAACATCTCGTTGCCCATGGACTGAAGTGGGTGCATAGCAAACCTCATGATGCAAATTACTTAGAGTGTGTTTCTATAAATCAAACAACAACAAAAGTATCACAGTGATCTCTAAACAGTGTACGTAAATAACTGTGGCTTTAATGAAGCACTCAGTGAAATGAAAAAGAAAAGCAAAGAATCCATGGGAGGTCTTCCAGCATCTCAACCAGTCCCCATAGCTGGGGTCCTTCTGGGTTGGTAGCCAGAAAGATCCAGTCTCTTCTTAGTCATAAAACCAATACCTTACTCTCCCTTCAAAGGAGCGGTACCTTGTGGCTTTCCTTGGTGGCCACACTGAGAGCTCTTTGTGGACAGAGCATGCAGACTGCCTTGCTTGATATCCCAGCAAGTGGGTTGAGCTCAACAACTATTCAGTGAATGTGCTTCCCTGGTGTCTCAGTGGAAAAGAATCTGCCTACCGGTGGAGGAGACATAGGAGACCAGCTTTGATCCCTGGGCTGGGAAGATCCCCTGGAGGAGGAAATGGCAGCCCACTCCAGTGTTTTGCCTGGAGAATCCCATGGACGGAGGAGCCAGGCGGACTATAGTCCATAGAGTCACAAAGAGTCAGACACAACTGAGCAAGTAAGCAACAACAAACACAACTACCATTCAGTGAATGGGGGTTCTTAGCACCTGACCCTCTTGCACTCAAGGCCTCAACCAAAGGTAATGAGGTGGGAGGACACCATTGTGTTTATTTTCTAATTTTGTTGATTTTTTTATAAAGCAGGCTGATCCTGGGATCATGATAATCCATACTTATTCAGTGTCCTGAAACTGTGAACCATTTCCAAAATTGTGAAGTTACCAAAAAAAAAAAAAAAGGGCAGACTCATTCAGTAACTTTAAATGCTCTTTTATATGAATTTCAATTCCAGATCTTAAACTTGAGTTGGAACCTGAGTATGCAAAAGCTTAGGCAGGTTACTAAATCATACCCAGATGTGCTATGAGGACAGTTATAAGCATGTACCTCTCAGGTCTCAAAGCCTTCTAGACATGGGGCATGTCCTTGAGAATGTAGATGGGAAATTACATACATTTGAGCTTGCATTTTGAAGCTAACTTCTAAGATCCCAGTGGGAAACTTTGCCCATCAAATGCTGGCACTTTAAAGAAACATGAAAGCCCTTAGGCTGGTCTTCCCCTCCCCCCATGGATCTGCATAGCAGGTACAAGCATTAATCAACACTTTGGAACCCCAGTCACAGATCACCTTTCATCAGAAGCCTTGTTGGTCCCAGAGTACAGAAATGTAGGAGTTAAGTAAAAGAGAGAAAGAGGGAGAGATGGAGGGAAGAAGGGGGAGGGAAAGGAAGGGATGGAAGGAGGGAGAGGAAGGGGCCTAGCTTACAATCTGGAGAATTTTCTTCTCCCTTCTTAAAACAAGTTCTACTATATGTAAAAGATAACTAGTAAAAGCTGAAACTCCAGTACTTTGGCCACCTCATGCAAAGAGTTGACTCATTGGAAAAGACTGATGCTGGGAGGGATTGGGGGCAGGAGAAAAAGGGGACAACAGAGGATGAGATGGCTGGATGGCATCACAGACTCGATGGACGTGAGTCTGAGTGAACTCCGGGAGTTGGTGATGGACAGGGAGGCCTGGCATGCTGCGATTCATGGGGTCGCAAAGAGTCGGACACGACTGAGCGACTGAACTGAACTGAACTGAACTGAGTAAGAGCTTACTTGATAGCACAGGGGATTCTCTGAGGTGTTCTGTAACGACCTATGTGGGAATAGAGTCTAGAAGAGAGGGGGTGTATGTGTATGTGTGGCTGATTCACTTGGCTGTGCAGCAGAAACTAGCACACCATTGTAAAGCGACTATACTCCAATAAAAATTAAAAAAAAAAAAAAAAACAGTTTGTGGCACATTCAGGTGACCGCATGGTATCCATGGCTGGGGTCAGGGCTCAGGCTGGACTCTGACTAGTGTAGGAGCAGCGTGCAGCAGCCGTGTTGAAGACACAGCTGACAATGCAGCTGACCTTGAACTCTGACCGCACATTACTGGGTGTGCTGCACAGCCCTTCATGGGAACCAGCTGTTTGTTCAGCTCTGCTTGTCTTTCTTATTAACAGATTGCAATCCTTGGGAAGAGAATCATTTTGTTTCATTCTTCAGATAGGAACCATCCTTTTATCCTTTCCCCGTGGGAGGGCACAGGGTTTGCGTAAACTGAGCTCTTCCTATCGACTTCACCTGGACATCGAACACTCTCTTAGCTCAGAGTCAACATTTCCCTTAAGTTTAGAGAGATGCTGGTGTGCAGGTCTGTGGCAGTCATTGTGGAATCCTGAAAGTAGTTTATCTATGTTAATATCCCAGGATTTTCTGCTTTTCCTGAATTTGAAACATATAAAGAAGTTATATGCTCATTCCAAAAAAAATTAAAATTCTAAATGTATAATAGTGCATCTGCCTCTGGTTCCCCTTCACTGAACATGTCAAACTATATTTTAAAGTGATGCTCATTCTCAGATCTTTGTTGGCATTCCAGCCTCTTCAGTTGTTTAGAAATGCTATTTGAAAGCTATTTTGGTTGTAAATATTATATCCAAATACATTTATTTTAAAAGTTTTCAATTGCTTTTTATTTCATTGCACTATGAACTTGAATCTAAGTAAAGTGAAGACAAAGCCATGTGATATCAGAAAATGCTTTGTTCTAAGAGGACATTTTTCTGTAAGAAGCTACACTTTAAGTAAAGTGGTTTTTCAGATGATTAGTGTAAGTCCCAGGAACAAGAAACTGATCGGTTTTTTAAAATATAAGTGAGGTCAACCTAAGTTAGTGTAAAGTTATATGAAAGGAGGTAGCAGTCAGACTTAATGATACAATGATTTCTTCTTGAATTGAGTTGATCCATGGACTTAATTTCAATTATGTGACATAATTGGTTATGAATTTTCTCATACTAAGCAGATTTTTTACTTCCATTTACCCATGCTATTTCTTAAATCATAGCTCAAAATGTCTTCAGGTTAGCTCAGTCGCTCAGTCATGTCTGACTCTTTGCAACCCCATGGACTACAGCACGCCAGGCTTCCCTGTCCGTCACCAACTCCTAAGCTTGCTCAAACTTGTGTCCGTTGAGTCGGTGAAGCCATCCAATCATCTCATCCTCTGTTGTCCCCTTCTCCTCCCACCTTCAACCTTTCCCAGCATCAGGGTCTTTTCTAATGAGTCAGCTCTTCGCATCAGGTGGCCAAAGTATTGAAGTTTCAGCTTCAGCATCAGTCCTTCCAGTGAATACTCAGTACCGATTTCCTTTAGGATGGACTGGTTGGATCTCCTTGAAGTCCGAGGGACTCTGAAGAGTCGTCTCCAACACCACAGTTCAAAAGCATCAATTCTTCCGTGCTCAGCTTTCTTTACAGTCCAACTCTGACATCCATTCATGACTACTGGAAAAACCATAGCTTTAACTATTCGGACTTCTGTCAGCAAACTGATGTCTCTGCTTTTTAATATGCTGTCTGGGTTTGTTGTAGTTAGGAACATAGATTGGATCATCACAAGCCACAGTAGAGTTATTAGTTTATTACTCAGCAAATCACCAAATCCTGCCAGAGAAATTGTCTCATTTTCTGTCTTCTTTCTGTGTTTCCTATTGAAGAATACATTGGACTTTCCTTATTTATCTAAAGAGTGGTGATTAAAAAAAATAATAATAACCTCATTTAGTTTATGCAGATACAATCACTGAACTTTTAAAGCAAGGTTATTTTATCTATCAGAGACTTTCAAGTTCCTCTGGATACTGGCAGACAAAGTCTAGTTTATTCTAGTTTTGTAAATAAAATTAGATGAGTATATTCTGTGTGAAGATGACCTGTAAGTATCACTTGCAAATATCTGTGTGGACAAAGAACTTTAGGAAACTTGTGCTTAAGGAAAGATCCTAGGTTTCATGTTGTGCATACTAAAAAGATGGACATGGTGCTATTTTACTGTCATTTTGAGGTTTTCATGAAGTTACGTAGGCTGAAGCTTTCATTTCTTTTCTCATATCTGTCCTGCAATAGCCTGATGGACCCTGAAGCATGAAATAGCCTCCTATGCTCTCTGTGGCATCTCTGTGTACATGCATGGTTCTCTAAGCAGGACACTTCCTATTTGGAAGGTTTAGATTCCTGGGCAGGCTCCGAGGCTGGATTGCTTCCAGCTTCATCCAGCTCAGAGGCTTCTAACTTGGTATCCTTTGGAAAATTGTTTAATTATTCATCTCCTTCTGGTGAAAATTATTTAATTATTCAACTCCTTCTAGCTGTTGCCCCTAAGTCAGTATCTGTCTACAGAAGCAGGGACATGATGAAAAGTAGGGAGATGAGAGGTGTAGGTTTCAACCCCTTTCCTTCAAGGAAGCAGACGTCTACCACGTTCAAGAGAGTCCAGGACAGCCTTGTACGTCACTTATACCCTGAGCATGGAGCCTATAGGAGCCAGAGGGAAACTGGGTAGAAACTGACCTGGATCAGCACATCCACCTGGAGGAGGAAATGGCAACCCATGCCTGGGAAATCCCATGGACAGAGGAGCCTGGTGGGCTACAGTCCATGGGGTCACAAAGAGTTGGACACGACTGAAGGACCGAGCATGCACGCAGGGCATATCCACTGGGATGCCTTTGTCTTGAGATTTTGGAGGTTTACATATATGAGCATCATCCTGATTGGTTTGACTTCAGAGATTTGATTTTATTTGAAAAAGTATTTAATCTGTTAATATAAGTAGAGGAAAGAAATCAGGTTTCTAGCAGGAGATCGATAGAAGCATTGTTCAGTGTATGATATGTTGGAAACAAGTTGTTGGATAATAAAGGGACAGGCTGTGTATAACATCCTCTGCAAGCCTGCGTGGCATCAGGCTTACCCCTTCATCCAGGTCCTGTGTGTTCAAAGAGCTATGCACATCTGGTGGAGGGGTTAGCCTTAAAGTCCATGTACGAGATGAAGTCTGCCCTTGAAATGCCCTCAACCTCCCCTACAGAACAGTTTGTGAGTGCACCATGTGCATGCAAGATGTCACGTCCGACTCTTTGTGACCCCATGGACTATACCCCAGCAGGCTCCTCTGTCCATGGGATTTTCCAGGCAAGAATACTGGGATGGATTGCCATTTCTATCTCCAGGAGATCTTCCCAACTCAGGGATCCAACCTGCGTTTCCTGTGTCTCCTGCTTTGGTGGATTCTTCACCACTGAGCCACGTGGGAAGCCCATAAAGAACAGTTTATGCCTGTTCTAACCTGGTCCTCCACCTATGTATGTGCACCATGTATGCATAAATTAACACTGCAGGAAGTAGGTGCTTTGGGTTGCAGGGCTTTGTTTTATAAAAAACATGTCTGTAAACAGTAGAACCCAACTCAGTGTGGGGAAATGAGAAACATAAAGAACCTAGACCTGCATGTGGACCAGCAGGTCCTGCCCCACTCTGGGCATGCATGCGCATAGCAGAGACATGGCCCCATGCGGGCGAAGGATTGTGAATTATTCATTTTTGTATACTCAACTCCTCACTCAGCTGAATTGGGGCTCAATAAATGTTACTGAAATGTGTGAATCATGACTTCATTTTCCTTTGCAGATATTAATTAAAATGTCTGCAAAGACAGCACACTTGTCTGTAGCATGAAAGGGATATCAGCTTACCCAGTAATGTTATCAGTTCCTGATCCATAGTTATGACCTTGGTTGATTCCTTGGTAATAAACAGCTTCCCAGGAATGAAAGCTCAGTTCAGTTCGGTTCAGTTGTTCAGTCACGTCCAACTCTTTGTGACCCCATGAACCACAGCACTCCAGGCCTCCTTGTCCATCACCAACTCCTAGAGTCTACCCAAACCCGTCTCTATCAAGTCAATGATGCCATCCAACCATCTCATCCTCTGTCGTCCCCTTCTCCTCCTGCCCTCAATCTTGCCCGGCATCAGGGTCTTTTCCAATGAGTTAGCTCTTCACATCAGGTGGCCAGAGTATTGGAGTTTCAGCTTCAACATCAGTCCTTCCAATGAACACTCAGGACTGATATCCTTTAGAATGGACTGGTTGGATCTCCTTGCAGTCCAAGGATCTCTCAAGAGTCTTCTCCAGCACCACAGTTCAAAGCATCATTTCTTTGGCATTCAGCTCTCTTTAAGTCCAACTCTCACATCCATACATGACTACTGGAAAAACCATAGCCTTGACTAGACAGACCTTTATTGGCAAAGTAATGTCTCTGCTTTTGAATATGTTGTCTAGGTTGGCCATAACTTTCCTTCCAAGGAGTAAGCGTCTTTTAATTTCATGGCTGCAATCACCATCTGCAGTGATTTTGGAGCCCCAAAAAATAAAGTCAGCCACTGTTTCCACTGTTTCCCCATCTATTTCCCATGAAGAGATGGGACCAGATGCCACAATCTTAGTTTTCTGAATGTTAAGCTTTAAGCCAACTTTTTCACTCTCCTCTTTCACTTTCTTTTTTTTTTTTAATTTTTTTTAAGTGTTTATTTTTTTTAATTTACTTATTTATTTTTAATTTTTACTTTACAATTCTGTATTGGTTTTGGCATAGATTGACATGAATCCACCACAGGTCAAGAGACCCTTTAGTTCTTCTTCACTTTCTGCCATAAGAGTGATGTCATCTGGATATCTGAGGTTATTGATATTTCTCCCGGCAATCTTGATTCCAGCTTGTGCTTTCTGCAGCCCAGCATTTCTCATGATGTACCCTGCATATAAGTTAAATAAGCAGGGTGACAATATACAGACTTGATGTACTCCTTTTGCTATTTGGAACCAGTCTGTTGTTCCATGTCCACTTCTAACTGAACAAACATTTACTGCTCGTCTTTTTGTGTGCTGAGTGGTGCAAGGGTCTGCAGCTGTGTTCTGTGTGTGCCCTTCCACTTGCACTTGACCTCTGAACTGTTCTATCCACCAGGACAGGCTCAGCAAAGGCATGCACCCCAGGGAAGCCCAGCAAGGAAGTTCAGAGGTTGTGGAAGGCTGCGATCTCAGCACATTCCTTTTTAAATTCTTGAGTCATCTTTTCATCTGCTCAAGACTAACTGAAGGGCATCCATTCCACAAACTTCGATTGGGTACCTACTATGTGCCAGGCGCTCTGCTGTCTGCTAAGAACACAAATGTGACATTCATGTGTGGTCCTTGGCCTCATGGAGATCAAAAGCAATAGATGTAAATTCCAGTATCTGCTCGGTGGCAATCAGATTTATCCCTTGGATGTGCTTGAGTTCATCAATAGTAATAAGCATGCTAAGTCTCTTTAGTCATGTCCGACTCTGCGACACGATGGAACTGTAGCCCACCAGGCTCCTCTGTCCATGGGATTCTCCAGGCAAGAATGGGTTTCCATGCCCTCCTCCCAGGGATCTTCCTGACCCAGGGACTGAACCTGCGGCTCCTGCATTGCAGGCAGATTCTTTACCACTGAGCCGCTGGGGATAGTTTGTAGGAGAATATCTGTGTTGAGCTTGAAAAAACGGACATTGATCATCCATGCCAAAACTGAAGTAAATGTTAACCAATCAGTAGGAGCAAAAGGAAAAAAAAAAGTTGTTGTAATAATATTGTTGATGGTTATAGTAATAATAACAATAATAGTATTAAAAACCTTAGTCATTTGCATTTGATGCTGTGGTTCTAAAATAGAAATTCCCTTTTGAAGTGTGTGACATGGGAAAATTAAGTTGGAAATGGCATTTGGGTTTTAATGTGTCCTCTTAATAGTTCTAATCTGAAGCATAGCATGTGATACAGTGTCCTCGTAATGTTGCTATTTTTGCCAGATCAATGCTGAGTTTACAGCAATAAGCCAGGTAAAGTGAAGTTTGGATTTACATGTAATGTGATGGATGGAAGGACGAGGAGCGGGATTTTGGCTCCCTCGACTTCCTGATAACCGTAGTCCTCTCTCGTGTTCCTGACTGAAATGAAAAGGCCGGGGAGCAGCTCTCGTCGAGTGAGCAGTGGCTGCCTGCAGGGTGCTGTGCTGAGCCCCGGGGGGAGGCCTTCCACGTAGACAGACCCAGAGCGAATCCCACACGCACCCTGGAGGTCAGCGCAGCTCACCACAGGATCACAGGCGAGCCATGACGGGGTGCGGGCAGTGACGGGGGGAAGAAGGTCAGAGACTCTGGGGGCTCCAGAAAAGCAGCTCACAGGAAGTGGCCTGCAAGTGGGACCTTGACGGCTGTGTGAGGTTTGCGTTCGCCGAAGAGGGAGCAGATTGTGCATTGCTGACTGGTCTCTGTGTGTGTTCTTTCCGAAACACCTAAAATTCCCTCAGTCCTCAGTCTGATGTAGGGCACAAAAGTGTGTTCAGTTGTGTTTGCTGGAGAAAGGACAGGCTGGGACACTTAAGGGTTGGGGGGAAGGTGTTACGACAAGCTAGGAGGAGTGGCTTGAGTTGGATGCGTGAATGATGCTCCTGCTTTGACAGTCCTCACGGGCAGTCCTCTCCAGAGACCTGAACGTAGCTTACCTACTCTCATTCTCTCCATTCTCCAGTCAGAAGGCAGAGAGCCATCTTAAAGTGGAATTTTTCTGAACCTTTATACACAATTTTATTCTTGACCTTGGTTTAATTATCATGGTAAGAACTGCAACATTAAAAATGCACTCCACATTATGAATATAGAGAGTCAACAAACACCCCTAATGTTTAGTACAGTACATGCATACTGGTGTAGGTCAAAGCATCTTCTTTTTCCTTTTTTTCTTTAAAGCTATGTAGATCTTAGAAACCAAGGAGGCAGAAAATTTCTATTTGGAGAGTATGTTTTTCCCAAAGCAAAATTATGAATTCTTATTACAGGGAGAGTCATAGGTGTGCTTTACACCACTGAACCGCTGTTGTTGCTCCGTGCTTTGTCTCTTTTTAATGAATTTGTTGGGCCTCACTCTCCAGTCAGCCAGAATTCAGAAGATCTTAGTCATCTTTAATTGGTCCTTTTGCAAAACTTTGAATCATCTCCTAAATTTATAGAACTTAGAACGGTGGATCTTGGGAATACTTTGGATAGAATGTGAAATAAAGTACTTGCTGATTCTGAAGCCCAAAGCCTGTTTCTTTCCAGCTGTTCTATATGTTTTTCATTATTGAAATCTTATTTCTAGAAATTGATAATCAGAATTCTGCTAAGCATCACAAATACAGTTCAGACCAAAGTCTTATCAACATTTTGTACACACAGAGGCTGAGGAAGTTCTCTTTTCTTCCTAGCATGCTGAAAAGTTTTTCACATAAATGGGTGATATAACACAAATGGCTTATGTATTCAGCCATAAATGGATGTATCATATGCTTCGTCTGCATCTACTGGAATGATCTTTTGAATGTCCCCCTTTCCTCTGTTAATACAGTGAACAGCCTTAATTGATTTCCAGCTTTTAATCTGTGGAGTAAATTCTACCGGTTATAGTGTATTATCTTTCTTTATATATTTCCAAGTGATTTGATATTTGTTTTAAAGATTTTTCTATATCGATATTCTGGAGGAATTTTGACCTGTAATGTTCTTTTCCTGTCTTTGATTTTGGTACCAAGATTATAATGACTTCATCTGATGAGCTGGGAAATATTCTCTTCCTTATTTTCTAAAAGTGTGTGACTGGCTTTAGTTCTTTTATTAGCTTTTGGAAGAATTTAACTGTGGAGACATTTAGTTTTAGAGTTTTCTTCAGAGAAGTTGTTTAATTATGAATTCAATGTCTTTAACAAGTACAACATTATTTACATTTTGATTTCTTTTTGTGTTAGTTTTGGTAAGTTGTATCTTTAAGTGAATTTGTCTGTTTCATCCAGGTTGTCAGATTTATTGATATAAAGTTGTTTATGCTACCCCCTATTTGTAAGCTTCATTTTTGTGCAATTTGTAATGATGGTCACTGTTTTCTTCTTAATATTGATAATTGCTGTTTTCTCTGTCTTCTTTTCATCGTGATCAGTATTGCTCTGTGGTTTTCAATTTTATCAATCTTCTTAAAGAACTGACTTCCAGCTTTGCTGATTCTTTTGCTGTTTCTCAGTTTTCTATTTCATTAATTTCCTCTTATATTTGTTATTTCCTACTCACTTCAGGTGTCATTTGGGAAACTGTGTTACTTTTCACATTATCCTTAGTATTACTTATTAATAAGAAGAAAAAAGATTAATTAGTATGAAAAAAATTTTAATAGGGATTTTTTTAAACTAAAAATATTGTAGGTAAGTTGAACTTAGTTTTCTAAACATGAACAAAGTTCATCTCTTAGACCTAAAATAATCTGAACAAGCATGGCTGCTCCAGTCTTTTAAAATTTATTTTTAATTGTATGATAGTTGCTTTATAATGTTGTATTAGTTTCTGTTGTACACCAACATGAATCAGCCATAAGTATACATAATTTCTCTCCCTCCTACCCCACGCCACCCCATCTTACCCTTCTAGGTCATCACAGAGCACCGAGTGAGCTCCCTGTTTGACAGCATCTTCCCACTAGCTATCTATTTACCTATGGTAGTGCATGTATGCCAATTGATGGCAGCTGCCCATAGGATTGGATTTGTTCACAGAAGGAATCATCTCATATTCCACAACCTTTTCTAGAATTGGCAAAGTCATGCCTCCTGAAAGACATATACAAGAGGGCATACAACAGATTTTCTTCACACAATTAAATTCATTTGAAACATGAAAATTATGAATCTAGTTTTAATTGATGTGTTCAACCATAAGCATTTATGTGAGAAATATGATAATTACACTTAAAAGATAAACATTAATAGTTTTATGCTCATGGATCCTCCATAAAAGCATTAGGTGCCTCAGATGTTTTTCATCCATGTCATTTATGGGGAAGACCATTAACTGTGGAGGGAAATGATTCCAGACTACCACTAAGAATTAATGATTATTGTCTATGTTAATAAAAATCAAACAGTAACCTAAGGTATACCATAAAACAATAAAGATAATGATTAGGATTAATAAAAATTCCTGCTTTTCAAAGCGTGATAGCCAGGCCTTTTCATGCCCCTGATGAAAAGTAACTTTTTTAGGGGGCTATTGGAGGATATAGGAGTTTTGGGTAAAAGCAGTTCTGGATGACAAAGAAGGGGCTGACACTCAAGTTTAGTCTTCATGTGAAACTTTTCTACTGAGTTTTGTCGCTGCTGTTATTTTTCATCAAATCCTTGAACACAAGACTGCGGTGTCTGTAAAGGTGGCCTGTGGAGGCTGCTTCTACTAGGTTTTGGTTTCAGGTGATGTTTGTACTTATTCTTCATGCTCCTTGGCACATGACTTCTGTAAGGCAGCCTTGAGGTTAGCACTTCCTACGCCTTTTGTTTACTGCTTATTGGGGTTATGCCTGTTCATCTCATCTCGTAAATATTTGTTGTCAGAATGAATGCATGCAAACAAGCCAGAGTTGTTAATGAATTAAAGATTGGCGCACTTAATATTGCAAGCACTGATGCTTTTCTAATTGTGGCACCGTCTTTGTGGAAGGCAGGAGTGGAGCATGGCGTCTTGGGGACTTAGTATTTCTGACGCACAGAGAGTCTAAAGAACTAGGAACTGGTCAGTGGAGATGTTTGTTAGTAGATTTATAAGAACATCAACTGCAATGAAGTAGTGGTCTGATTTAAATTGTTTTAAATGGCCCACGATATTCCCAACTTTGATTGCCTTTTCCTCATTGTCTCCAAAGCTAGATGACGATACTCTGAAAACTTTCCTCTATGACTTGTGAATTATCATGCTCATCATCAAAGATACCCAGCAATGCAAAGGGCAAGCCAGTACAAAAAATAAGAACAGGAATCTGTATCTCATTTTGTTCCTGCACCCAGAATATATTTTCAGATAATAGGAGAGAACTGCTTGGTTGAAGGAACAGTAAATTACTTTTTCCCTTTTGAAAACTACACTGAAAGAAGAAAACGGGGTTTTTTCTTTCTTCCTTTTCTGGTATTAGAATTGATGACGAACTAGCATGCTGCTGCTGCTGCTAAGTCACTTCAGTCGTGTCCGACTCTGCGCGACCCCAGAGACGGCAGCCCACCAGGCTCCCCCGTCCCTGGGATTCTCCAGGCAAGAACACTGGAGTGGGTTGCCATTTCCTTCTCCAGTGCATGAAAGTGAAAAGTGAAAGTGAAGTCACTCAGTCGTGTCCGACCCTCAGCGACGCCATGGACTGCAGCCTTCCAGCCTCCTCCATCCATGGGATTTTCCAGGCTAGAGTACTGGAGTGGGGTGCCATTGCCTTCGATTTACAGGAAAGAAGGGAGATCAATTTGGTTGGAAGAGAAAATCAAGGGGTTTATCATGAAATTATGTTTTTATATAGGTGACATTATTTTTCCTTAAATGAAAATTATAGAAAAATAAATATAACAAGCTTTAAAAAAAGACTTTGAAATGTTGACTGTTGGGTTGGTTTTGCTCCTTTTTTCTGGCTTTATCACCACAGGCTAAAGCTATATTAACATCTTAAGATGAACTTAAGGAAAGATCCTTTTTAAACAGAAAAAAATATTGAAATACTGAAAAGTACATAGAAAAGTACACATAATATAGTGAACATCTGGATATATACTATCCAGAAATAACTAATTCATTTTGGTTTTTATGAAAGAAATAAAATATTACAATAATTTATGGGGCACATAATTTAAGCCCCAGTCAGAAATGAAAATGTGGGATCTTCATGTTAAAAAAAATACTAAGAATTTCACAAAATATCTTACGGTAATATTTCCCATATTTGTTTTAAATTGCAGATGATACTGAACTGTCCGTGACATTGTCTAACTTGCCTTTTTCACTTGACATGGTTTCAGCATCTATTCCTCTTGGTCCATGTTGTTCTGTATTTTTTTATGTTAACTATTGTTAGAAGTTAATATGTAGCATTTTAATTAACCTGTTTCATTAGTAAGTGAATATTTTTCATCGTTCCATATCTGTATAATTTTAAGACACTTACTTTGAAATAATTTCATCCTTGAAAGTTGCAGGAAGAATCAAAGCCTTTCCTTACACCTTTTACTCAGATTCCCCAAATATTAACCACATTGCTTTATTTTTCTCTTTTTCTCTCCTCTCCTCCCTTTCCTCCCCCACCTTCTTCTTTATTTTGCTTCTCCTGACTTTGCTTCCTTTATGTGTATATAATGTAAAATATATTAGCATATGTATGTATAATTTTTTGGAACCATTTGAGAATAAGTTACAGACATGATGCTTTTTTATTCCTAAGTACCTCCAGTATATTTCCCCGCAAAGCAAGAGCATTCTCTTATATAACCACAGTACAGTGATACAAATCAGGGGTTTAATATTACTATACTGTTGTAGTCTCCAGTCCTTACTTGAGTTTCTCATATTGTACTAATGATTCCTCTCTTTGTGTTTCTGGCCCAGGATCCACTTTAAGATCATTGGTAACGTCTCCCTTTAGGCTCCTTTAATAAGTATCCGTTCCTTGGGCTTTTTTTTTTCCTGTCTTTTGTGACCTTGACATCTTTTGAGGCCTTGAGGCCATAGTTTTTCAGTCTGTTTCTTAGTTTAGGTCTGTTTAATGTTTTCTGGGGCTTCCCAGCTAACACAGTGTTAAAAAATCTGCCTGCCAGTGCTGGAGACACGGGAGACTTGGGTTAGATCCCTGGGTCGGGAAGATCCTCTGGAGGAGGAAATGGCAACCCACTCCAGTATTCTTGCCTGGGAAATCCCATGGACAGAGGAGCCTGGCAGGAGACAGTCCATGGTGTCTCAGAGTTGGACACAACTGAGCAGATTCAGGTTCTGCATTTTGGGCACTGGAAGGGCGCTGATCCCTCTCAGAGCGTTATGTCAGGAGGCCCGTGATATTGACTTCTCCTGCTGCTGGTGCTGTGAATGCCATCACTTGGCTAAGGTGGGGCCTGTCAGGTTTCTCCACTGACATTACTAATGTACGATTAGTAAACACCTTATTTATCATCCAGCTTTCACTCAATGGTGTTAACATTCATTGATGATTCTTGCCTGAATCAGTTGTTATAGTGATGCTTGCAAGATGGTGGCTTTCTAATTACATAGTTACCTTTACATTTATTAGTCAGCACTCCCCTATAAGGAAGAGCTTACCTTCTACTTGATTTACTTAACCAATATGAATTCATGAATTTTTGTTTTATTTATTTATTTATTTATTATTATTTTTTTTTAATTAATTTATTTATTTTTA
The DNA here is from genome assembly GCF_014754425.2 of Oryx dammah. Taxonomy (NCBI): domain Eukaryota; kingdom Metazoa; phylum Chordata; class Mammalia; order Artiodactyla; family Bovidae; genus Oryx; species Oryx dammah. Next base: position 5,049,660 of record NW_024070209.1, on the reverse strand, counting down.
ATTTTTACTTTACAATTCTGTATTGGTTTTGGCATAGATTGACATGAATCCACCACAGGTGTACATGCGTTCCCAAACATGAATGAATTTTTGTTTTAGTCAATGGTTTACAACCCCAGACCTAGAATCAGCCATATTCAGGGAACACTGGTTTCATTTGTCACAGAAATGGTTTTTAGCAACCACTGTGTGTGTGCTCATTGGTACTAGGCTGTTTCATTGGACAAAGCTACTACATGACCTATCTATCGTATATAGTATATTAAATATAGATATAAAATACATATATACATCCATCCATCTGTAACTACTATAAGTATCTGTTTAACATCTATCATACCTCCATATATCTTATTTATCATCCTTTTATCCAACAAAAAATAGGGTTCATACTGATACCTCTAATTCCAAGACAGTTTCACAGGGATCATTCTAATATTCTCTTTCTGTATCCATAACTGCCTTTTCCAAGAGAGAGAAACCTTGTTCTTATTATCTACAATCTATTTACTTATTTGTTCAATATTAGAATGTACATAAACATACACACTCAAAAATTCACCATTGATAATATATACACACGTGAGAAAAAAATACTACCTGGAGTTCAATACTTAATATAGTTACTTAAATAAAGTTCCTACTGCCTTAGGCACAGTGGTAGGTATAGCTAGATAAGACACTGTTCTTGTCACTTTAGTTTCAACTTTTCTTCTTTCTCCTCCTCTCTGAGCAGGAGTGAGGTGGAACTGGTTTTGCTCCAGTATTTGTTAGAACACGGTAAGGGCTGGAGAGTCCAGGTGACGATAGGGTGTGGAGTTGGTGGGGAAGGAGGTGTTAAGCTCAGATAAAGGTTGTGCTTTCTCTTCTCTGTTTTGGTGCCACTTAGTATTTGCCTCTACAAAGAGAACAGCCCATCACAAGCGTCTTTGTGTTCTTCTGATAGGGAGTCTTTGTGTTAGCTGTTGCTGCATGGCAAAACACCTCAAAACGTAGTGGCTTAAAATATGACAGTAATTTATTTTTCTTGTGGAATGTGTGATTTTGGCAGAGCAAAAATTAGTCTCTAATACGGAAACAATAAGCTGAGAATTTGTTTCCCTGTGTTATCATTTGGGGATGTAAGACCCTGTGAGATTTTACCCTTCATTATATTTACGGTTTCCTGATTAAATATGTAGCCCTGTGTCTCTTCCATACCCTGGTGATTTCTGATTTTGAAGGGATTATTTGGTGAAAAATACAACTACATTTATTCAGGTTAAAAATACGACCTTTTGAAAGCTCTGTGTGATTGGAAGTTACCCTAATGAAGAAAGATCTTTATAATCAGTGGTGCAGAGAAGTAATTTATTGGGTCTTAATAGGGACATACAGCGTAGTTATAAATATGAAGACATGTTGTAATCAGTTATGTGGTATTTGGAAGCACGCACATCCCATGTGTGACTTTTGGCTGATAATTTTTGCCCGTGCAGATTACCAAGTGACATTTATGGACTGTGTTTGTCATCACGCATAAAACTTTAGCTAAATATAATATACAACTATTGACTGTTTGTTTCCTGGGCAAACATTTTCCCATGGGACACAGTAGGTTTTTGCCCTAAGCCTCTCATAATGCTAGATTCTTACATTAATAAATAGAGCAGTCCTCCTTTTATAGGCCAATCACTCGGAGAAACCAGGCTCGCTGTTCCTCAGTGATGTGAATGTAGCCTTGCTCTCCTTGGTGCTGAAGAGCAATCTGTTGTCCTGTTATCTCTGAACGCCTTCCGTGTGCCATGGAATATTGCGTCTGAGGCTCCAGACCTTGCTGCAGATGAATTCTGTCCCTCTCTTTCACTGGGGCTCAGTCCCTTGCGCTTGTAAAGTCTAGCATCTCAACTAGACAGTACTGGTGAATCAATGGCGAGGTTAACCTTTATCATTCAGAGCTTTTTAAATGTTAAATTGCTTTCAGATACCCGGGGCTTCTTGGAATCTCACCTCCCAGCGCTCACAGCGGGGGTCCTTCACCGCCTAGCCTGAGCGTTGGATTTTGTCTTGGTGGTGCCCCATTGCCACAGGTATACAGGTCTCCACTTCCAGCCTCTTGGCTGCTGTGACTCAGCTGACCCCCTTTGGGTACCACTCAGCATCCATTCAGGGGGATAATGGCAGCTGCTGCCGGGTAACGCAGCTTATTTCTTAAAGAAACATTTTGCAATCCTGCCACCTCCCTCCCCATCCCATCCCTCTGGGTCATCCCAGTGCACCAGCCCCAGGCATCCTATATCCTGCATTGAACCTGGACTGGCGATTCATTTCTTATATGATATTATACATGGTTAAATGCCATTCTCTCAAATCATCCCACCCTCTCCCTCTCCCATAGAGTCCAAAAGACTGTTCTATACATCTGTGTCTCTTAAACCAATACAATATTGTAAAGTAATTAGCCTCCAATTAAAAGAAATAAATTTAAATTAAAAAAGAAAAAAGGTTGTCAAAAAAAGAGAAACATTTTGTAGTAATACATGACACATCACTTAGAATCTATTTTTATATTCAATTTAAAGTGTTAATCAGTAAATTTCAATATGAATCTTGGGACACAGAAAACCCCCGGACTCCTCGACCTTCCTACTTGGATCTTGCCATGTCACAGGGGTCAGAACTTGCTTAGCTGCAGTACTCACACCTTTTGCCCTGCTGATCTAAGAGAACATAAAAAGTGCAAATCTTGAAATGATTGTGAATATTCCACAAAACCAGTTTGATCTATTGAGGGAGCTAGTCTGTAATTTCCATTTTCTACTGAGTTTTGAGAATATTCTTTTTCTTATTAAAAAAAATCATTTTTGTACTAAATCTTGGTCCATTCTCAGTCTTATGAAAAGGAACACATAGAAATAATAGATCAGTGGTTGAAAGAGATTGGGATGTGATAACCACACACAAAACCGCCTGGACCCAGGCGTGAGGCCGCACCTCCTGCAGCATGGGCCAGTCCACCGTCAAAGACAAAGCATCAGACAGCTGGCAGGATGAATGGACTAATATCCTCCACTCCAGGAAGCCCAGAGCCCACAGCTCTGACTCAGACACTGCGCTGGGTTATTATACTGTGCACACAAATCAAAAGCTTTTTTAAAAAATACTTTCCTTAACATTTATGTGCAAGCATTCTTTTAAGATTTTTCAGTTAAAGTTCACCAAGTTCACCAATCATCCGAGTAGCCTTGGATAAGGAGAAAGGAATTATAGCATCCCTAATTCTGAATTTGGAGAAGTATGTGATGTTGGCTTTAATTAAGTGATTTGCTCCAGCCAAAGAGCAAAGCCACCCAGAGGTCCTGAAATGATGATATTTAACTTCGCCTGCCAAACCACACTGCTCCTCATAGTTCTCTTATTCTGAAAAGGACATGGGGTAGCTTACCAAAATTCATACAATTATTGGTAAGTAGCAGTAGCCTGTAAATTGATGCTGAGATTCCTAACAGTTAAAGTGAATAGGGAAATTTGAAAGACTTCAAGAGTCATGTTGTCCTTGGGACTTCCCTGATGGTCCAGGGGGTACAGGTTTGATCCCTGGTCAGGGAACTAAGATCCCACATACCATGGAATGTGGCCCCCCCTGCAAAAAAAAGATTCATGTTGTCCTTAAATAGAAATTCAGTTACTTAGGAGAAGCAGAGTCCTTCCTCATTGTTATCCAAGAGACTTTATTCCTTTGTATTCTCATAGACAGTGATACGGATGACAAGGTTGTTTATAATATCCTTGCAATAACTATAAAATTTTCGTCTAGGTGTTTTCAGTGTATCCCTTTGCGCATACCGTGATCAAAATACTAAAATATAGCACAGGGGTGGTAGAGGATGAGTACATTGCTATTTTACCTCTAGAGCTTTCTTTAATGCTTTAATATAATATCCAAATGCTACTACATAATACAGTATTTTAAATTATTAATCAGATATAGTTTTAAAAAATAGTCCTGGGATTGAAAATAAATGAACAATAAAATTGGTAACTAACAATAGTTAGTGAATAAATAATGAGAGGATAGTTTTCTATCATTGCCTGAACAGAAGTATGTTTATTCCCAAATCAAGTATTAAGAGTGCTTTTCTCCTGAATAGTCATTTTAATACTATTAATATTTAGTGAGTAGTCTCTGTGGCAGAGCATAGCATTGTGGTTGTGTTCTTTTTAATCTAAATCAGTATGTTTTCTGTTTGGGAGTTCATCTCAGATTGAACCTATCACTGTTGTATATGAAGAAATCATTTTTAAACATTTTTTCATCAGTGACATTGAGTGAAGGTTGAAAGTCAACTTCAGTGACACATAGATGACTTCTTACTGGTTTTAGATCAGTAGGCAAGAGGTAAAATGGGCAGCACAGATTCAAAATTATTATGAATGAAGACTGGACTTATGACCACATGATGCTTACGGCTTATCTCTCTGCCTGCTTGACCTTTGTTTCTCTTCATGTGACCTGTACTTGCCCATTTTCTTCCATTTCCCTTAATAATGAATGGGGGAACTGCAGTAGCGAAAGGATAAATATAGTGAATCCAAGACCTTTTGATACTATCAGTCACCTGTTCATTCTTCTTAGCAGAGAGGGACTTGGTTCTTCACTCTCCATCTTGAATCAAATGAATGAGGACTGGACTTTTGACCATGTGATGCTTACAGCTTATCTGTCTGCCTACCTGACCTTTGTTTCTATTCATGTGGTAAATACTTGTTTCATATTACGAGTAATGTGCATGTATACCTAGTTATGTCTGACTCTGTGATGCCATGAACTGTAGCCCGCCAGGCTCCTCTGTCCATGGGATTTTCCAGGCAGGAACATTGGAGTGGGTTGCCATTTCCTCCTCCAAATAAAAGCAGCATTCCTCAGCAATTCAGAATCTCTTATCAGAAGAAAGAATCAAATGCTAGCTACTTAGGATGAGAAAGAATGAATAGCAAAAGCTCCACAGGCAAGCAAGTAAAGTAATTGCCAGACTGGATGCATGATTCACTGTGGAGCTTTCAGGGAATGTGGTTATTTAACCTGAAGAGAAGAATAGGCTTTTCTAAACTAGTGTCTAAGGAATAATATTTTGGTAATACTAGGAATACTTCACTTTAATCTTACGCATAGAATGACTGAGTTTTGCATGAACTCGTTAATTATGTAAAATGGTAAAATTGTACACAGTGCAACAGAATTGAGCTAGTTTTAGGCAGCTTACGCAGATTTTACATAATTCTGACATCTTTTAGTCAATGACATAATAAATATATGAGTGACTCCAAGTACATGAGTAGGATGTTCTTGTAGGATATACCTCCATTAAGGAGAAAGGAGCCCCGAATTACAAAACGAAAAACAGAATTAAATCACTTGTCACTAAGGAATTTGGGTAGGTTGATTTTCAGGAATATAGTGCATCAAATATTTGCCTGGCGTGTAGTGTATGACTCACTGAACATTTTCATGGGAGAGTGACATGCAGTATTGCGACGTGACAGTGTCAGTAGAGTTCATGTGCAAAGCAGTCAGGGTTCCGGAAGAGGCTCAGAAACAGAAGATATATATATTATATGCAGAATATAATATATATGTATTAGATTGTTGTTGTTCAGTCACTCAGTTGTGTCTGACTCTTCTTGACCCCGTGGACTGCAGCACGCCAGGCTTTCCTGTCCTTCTCTATCTCCTGGAGTTTGCTCAAACTCACGTCCATTGAATCAGTGATTCCATCCAACCATCTCATCCTCTGTTGCCCCCTTCTCTTCCTGCCTTCAGTCATCCCCAGCATTAGGGTCTTTTCCAGTGAATAGGGTCTTTTCCAGTGAATCGGCTCTTCACATCAGGTGGCCAAGGTATTGGAGCTTCAGCTTCAGCATCAGTCCTGCCAATGAATATTCAGGGATAATTCTGTATTATCCATAATAATGAAGTCCTTTGCATAAAGCCACCTGATTGTGGATGTTAACAGCATTGTACAGAATACCTTTACACCTAGGTGAGTGCTTGATTGAGAAACCAGGGCCTCTAGCCTAGCCAAGCTGACGCATACATCTGACGACCCCAGAAAGACAAGGGTAGGATTATGTTTGAGGCTGACAAGTAGATCTTCAAGCACCTACTTGGATGTCACAGGGTGTATGTCTAAAGCCCGGGTCCACCACTTCTTAGTTCTCTGCCTACCAAGTGCATTTCCTAAACCCTTTCTTTTTTAAAAAAAAATGTTTATTTATTTATTTGGCTGCATTGTGTCTTAATTGCGGTGAGCAGTCTTAGTTGCTCTATGACATGTGGGGTCTTAGTTCCCCAACCAGGGCTGGAGCCCTCATCCCCTGCAGACTCTTAGCCACTGAACCACCAGGGAAGTCCCTCCTAAACTATCTTTGTTCTAGTTTCCTTGTCTATAACATGGAGCTTGTGGGGTTCTTAAGTCAATCACATGAATATCTGCCATGATGAAAGAACACAGTTAAAGGCTTCCGAGTAAAGTGAGAGAGTTTTATTTTCACATTGTTTGGAATCACATCTGGAAATATAAGAATGCCTAACAATCAGCTGGGTGGAGCAGTAGGCAAGAAGCTGGAGTGTTTTGGTGTTGGGACTTTAAACAGTTTATTCCTTCTTATGTCTCTAGACACGCATTAGTGTGTCTGGTTTTAATGTTCTTTTATTGTGCACCACAAAGATTATCAGCTTATTTATCAAACACAAGGAATTGGAAAAAAAGAAAAAAACCAACAGTGAATGGGCCTGATTCTGCAACGGCAGCAGAAGACGTGATACATGATAACGTCTGTAGGAATACCAAATGGAATCATTAGGATCTATGCTGCTGGTATGAGTACCAACTGAATGTGTAATGTGGACCTCTTCAAATAATCTATTACTTAGGATGTGAGGAAGTGGAGCGCTTAATTTTTCTGTTGGTTTATTGCAGCCCTTAACAAGCATGGCTGGTTGTAAGTAGACAGTTAAATTAAACTCATGAATATCTGTTATGGTTTTTGAAATATAAAATGGCAACAAAGGACTTATATAGCTGTTTGTATCCATGTTGTGGAGCGCATGACGCTTCTCTCCTTGTGGGTCTGAAGCTGGGAATAAATACCCAGGAGAAAGGGAACAGTGCACTGGGCCATTCCTCCTTGTCACAGTAACCAGTATCAGAGATGGTGAGAGAAGAAAAAGTAACGGACTAATTTCTGAGGAGGGGGAGCAGGCAACAAGCATTTTGCCCAAGAGTGCCAGTAGGTATGCTGAGGACTGACTTTGTCCTTAATGTGGAGGGTTAGTTACCGAGAATTAAGAGTGCTGTAAGTTTCAGTGGAAACCCTTCCCCAGGGTAGCAGAGTAAGGCTGGCAGAAACTTGAACAAGCAACTTCAGGGCAGTTCCTTGAAGATGTGGCTGCCAGCTGGGAGAGGAAACAGGAGAGCCTCCCAGATGGCACACCATTGTCAGATGCCCTACGGAATTGTAGGCAGCACAGTTCCACCTCTTGAAAGCTGGCCATGGGGGAGCACGGTTTATGGACTTCCCCAGCGTGGAGAACAAAGTGGTAGAGTGGGAGGAGCAAATGCAGGAGAGTGACAGCCCAGAGGGCATGGAGGGAAAGGGAAGAAGCCAGAGGCAGCACCAGCAAAGAGGAGAGTGGAGGGAAGGGAAGGCAGGCCCGTGGGGCACCAGCTACCTGGGCATCATTATGGAGCAACCCACCAATATGGCTACAGGCAGGAAGGCCGGCTCTGGGGGTGAGGGAAGGGCTGTAATTCTAAACCCTAAAAGCCACCTAGGAAAGAGGACTAGACGCATTATGTTAGTGATCCAAACAGTCTTACAGAACTGGCCACAGTCATTTGGAACCTTCTTTCCCCCTCTAAAGGAGCCTAGGAACAAGGCCAAGGCAAAGCTGATTGTTGAAGAAACAAAACAATGAAAAAGATAGGGAAACATTGCTACCAGTATTGCTTGCACCAAAAATATATCAATAACAATGAAAGCCCTCTTGTAACTGAAAACTTTACAAGGCAGCTAAAGGAGCATGGGGAAGTGTTTTAGATTTCAGGGCCTGAGACGTCTGTATCTACCAGTGTTTGTCTTCCAAAATATTGAGAGAGAAAAAGTGTAAAATAAGTTAATTCAAAATCAAACAAAAAGAGCCCCAAGCCAGAGTGTATTTTTGGATAGGACTTTTTTCCTGTACTCTAAATTTTAGCAAGTGGAATTCTTTTATAAATACTGTCCTATTCAACCTTTAGAAGTGAAGGATTTGCTGTTTAATAGGAGATGTGCATTTTGTTGTGAAGACAGAACATGATGACCTTGGTTCGTCATTCTCCAGAGTCCAGATCCTGTTTTGCATTGTGTATTGAGTACAGAGTTATTTCAGACCCAGTGGACCTGGCATTTTTACATGAAGATCAAGGCTTGGGTAAGCCAGAGCTTCCACTCCCAGTGGACCATCAGATGGCAAAACCATTAAAGATGACATTACCAGTTCCCATTTTCATACCTGTGAGCCCAAGGAGGCAAAACAACCAAGAAGAAAAGGGAAGTTTTCAGATGAAGGCTGAAATCCATAAAGAAGATGTGTAAAGGGATGAACTAACAGCCAATTAAGCAAAAAATGAGAAGTTTTTGAACTCTCTTCATTTATAAAAGTGCTCCCTGTTGGTAATATCTCGAGAGAATGTTAGCTAACAGAAAAGAAATATACTAAGGAAGAACTGTTCATGAAATACACTTAGGAGGTTTGTAATTGGCAGCATCAGCAAGTTGTCAGCAGGTGTGAAATAGGGCACTTTCCCATTCATATTGACAGGATTTAAGATAAAATCTAAGGGGTATTTGGTTACATTAAGATAACTCAGACCTTTGAGATAAGTCTGAAATAAGTAATGGGCTCAAAGTAAAATTCAAAGGACAGTCTATTGCAAACTACTATCAAATTGGCATAGCAGGGTGATCATTTAAAAATGTTGTTAAAAAGAATCTCATAAAATTTATAGATGATTTTTTTGCCTATCTTAAACCTGATTGTCATCTATTTAATGGACATTTATAAGAGTTATTTCAGAGAAGGCAATGGCACCCCACCAGTACTCTTGCCTGGAAAATCCCATGGACGGAGGAGCCTGGTGGGCTACAGTCCATGGGGTCGCGAAGAGTCGGACACGACTGAGCGACTTCACTTTCACTTTTCACTTTCATGCATTGGAGAAGGAAATGGCAACCCACTCCAGTGTTCTTGCCTGGAGAATCCCAGGGACGGGGGAGCCTAGTGGGCTGCCGTCTATGGGGTCGCACAGAGTCGGACACGACTGAAGCGACTTAGCAGCAGCAGCAGCAGCATAATTATATTTTAATTTCCTGAGCTGCAATTAAAAGGAGAGACAATTGGTATATAAAACAACTGTTATTCTTTAAAATCTTTGATCAGTGTCCATAATTTATACAATTTTCCTATATGCAAGATATTATTTTGCTATGTTTTAAATATTATTATTTTTTTCCTTCACTCAGGAAATATTTATAGAGTGTTTACTATTTGCCAAGCAGTCCTCCAAAATGCTGAAGAAGCAGCAGAAAGGAGTCTGTTCCTATATATCAGTGATTTCAAAATGCACATTTTCTCACATTTTAACATCTTTGAAATTAGAGTGTGTCTTACAATCTATTATGAATCATAATGTGGTTGACAGAAGTTCTTCTTTCTCAATAGCACACAGCATTGTGGTACATCTCACAGTTGACAGCATCTTACAATTGTTGAAACAGAGTGTAATGATACAATTACATGTGTATGTATGTTGGTGTGCCTAAGAAGCTATTTCATGTTTATTTACTTAACAATTGAGATAATTCTTCCAAGAATCTATTTTTTGTGCCTTTGGGAAAAATGACTCCATTCTAGAATGCTGTGTGTGTTCTTGGTAGTTGTAAATTGGGAGTTTAAAAAAACAATTGAAATTAGTAGATCAAATGGGATTCAGAAGGATATAAATACTAAACTTTCCTGTATTTCTTCCTTCATTATGCATGAGAGGCTTTTAAGACAGCTTAATCATCCCAGTGTTGGTATTATGTAGGATGTTGGTAATAGGTAGCTACATATCTTATATTCCTGGGTTTTTTCTTCATGTTTTATTCTGTGATGATAATCAATTTAATTGCTTTATAATATTGCTATAAGTAGATCCAATTATAAAAGTCTGGATTATTCAAGAAAGTTAAATTAGGACATGATTCTTCCCTTTGAACATGGAATTACATAGAATTTGCTCATTGGAACATTTAAAATAAACTTTGATTCACAGAAGTTCAGTTTGCACACAGTTGTCAAAGGACGCTCATCATGTAAAATGAGCTACACCTGTGTTGTTGAGCTGAGTCAACAGAATTCAGCTAACTATGCTCAGACACGTAGTATGCTGCATATGTGTGTATTTAACCATTATTCAGAAAAGTCCCCCAATGGGAATTAGAATTTATTGCTTACTGATTTTAAATAAATGTTTGATTTCTCTGACTGTAGAAAGAGAAATATTTCCTTCATTGTATATGCAGAACAAGTCAGTATTAATTACAGCATGTGACTTCCAGATTTTAAAAATTTATAGGACTATAAATTACTTATACTGTGTATTAAAGTTTATACTTTTTTAGTGCATGAGCTTACAGTTTAAACAGTCATGTGCAAATACAGTTCCATATATGTGTAAAATCTTAATTTCATGAGCAATATTAATGGCCACCACACACACAGTTTTGTGGGAACACCCAGGAGGGACCTCCCTTTACGGTTTGAGGAGAAAATTACATCCAAGCAGAGAAGTAGGTGATGCAAGGGACGGGGGAAACAGATTTGCAAAGCCTAGACGTGTAGGTGAGGCTGAGTGAGGCCAGAAGGAGGAACTGCGGAAGAAATTGAGCAGGTACACGTATGCCAGATCATGAAATGCCCTCCCAGCTGGGATCAGCAGTCAGCCTTCGCTTCTAAGGGCACAGCCATCAAAGTGTTTCAGGCAGGGGAGAGAGGTGATGTGGTTCAGTCACTCAGTCGTGTCCGACTCTGTGGCTTCATGGGCTGCAGCCTGCCAGGCTTCCCTGTCCATTACTATCTCCTTCACTATCTCAGACTCATGTGCATTGAGTTGGGGATGCCATCCAGCCATCGCTTCTTCTGTAGCCCCCTGATCCCCCTCCGCTCAGTCTTCCCCAGCATCAGGGTCTTTCCCAGTGACTCGGCTCTGGTGCTGCTTTAGAAAGATCACTACAGCTGCAGTAGGAGAAGCCGCTGGAGTGGGACGGGATCCCAGAAGATGTGTTGGGAGGCAGCTGCCACAGCCAGACTGAAAAGACTGGAAGCAGGGACAGACTAAATGCTGCAGAAATGGAGAGGAGTGTGCAGAGGACAGAAGCCTCAGGAAGAGTTTGTAATGCATCGGTTGTGGGTGAAATGAGGACAGAAGTTGGGGCTGACTTCCGGGGCTCCAGCTTGAGCAGTCAGAAGGGTGGTGGTGTCATCCCTTGAGGAACTAAATACACGAAGAAAAGCAGATGAAGGCAGGGGGCCGAGATGGACCAAGTGGAGAACCCCATTGGCCACAGAGCCCACGAAGTTTGGCAGAACTTGTCGGAGACTGGGAGAAGTGTGGATGGAGAAACCCAGGTTGCATGGCCAAGCCCAAGGACAGAGCCCAGTCTGCCGGGCTACATTCAGATTTTTTCCAGCTGTGCTACAGAACCCATGTGTAGATGGCACCCTGGGAGAGGAAGGGAAGATCTCACTGATTTGACAGTGAAGTCTTCTTTTTCCTCTATAGTAAGTCCCCAACATACGAATAAGTTCTATTATGAGAGTACATTTCTAAGTTCAGTCAGTTCATAAGTCCAACAAAGTTAGCCTAGATACCCAGCTAACACAATCAGCTGTATAGTAGTGTATTGTAATAGGTTTATAATACTTTACACACAAATAGTACATAAAAAGCATGTTTTTTCCTCCTTCCACTCTTTCCATTATTTTCACTTTTGTTTCCATTATTATCACTTGGCACTTCTTAGCAGTACCAGCTACATCACTGCTGATTTTGTGCTTGCTTCTGGACATCCTGGGCTTGAAATAAAGACACTATACTACTGTCCTCTACACTGTACTGTACAGTAAAGTACACAGAAGCACAACGACTTGTGGAGGATGCAGGCACGTGATGCTGCTGCTGCTAAGTCGCTTCAGTTGTGTCCGACTCTGTGCGACCCGGTAGACAGCAGCCCACCAGGCTCCCCCGTCCCTGGGATTCTCCAGGCAAGAACACTGGAGTGGGTTGCCATTTCCTTCTCCAGTGCATGAAAGTGAAAAGTGAAAGTGAAGTCGCTAGTCGTGTCCGACTCTAGTGACCCCATGGACTGCAGCCTCCCAGGCTCCTCCACCCATGGGATTTTCCAGGCAAGAGTACTGGAGTGGGGGCCATTGCCTCCTCCAGGCACGTGATAGTGTACGCCAGATGTGAACTTGTGAGCTAACTTATGTGATTGGACATACAAATGTATATTTGCATCTTTGAAGGTTCATATGTCGGGGTCTTGCTGTAATGCATTGGGAAGACATGTCCAGTATGCCTCAGAGGGACTTGGGAAGGAGGGGAAGAGAAAAGAAATCTGCCACTAAAGAATATTTTCCTTATTTCTTTAGTGCCATCATGCCAGGGAGATTTACTGCAGTAAATTTATAGCTGGATGGCATGTGTGCGTATACACCCAAACATGCTTGCCCAGGTACACACACATGCACACACATATCCTGTTCCTTCAAATGACCAGGAGGAATGCTGCTGTTGGACAGGGATGTGCATTTCTGCAAGTCTGGCACTGATCCTATACTTTCAGCTGTTTAGGAGATGGAAACTGAGCAGCGCTGTACACTCCATGGACTCTTTCTAGTGACCTGCCATCAGGAGAATGTGCCAGGCTTATTTCATGGAGAGCATCCAGGCCTCCGGACAGCCTCTGGTTGAGGGCCTTTCCCCCCTTTGACTGTACCCATGGCTACCACTCTGTCCTTGCCTGGGGTGGCTTGCGCAGCTGTTAGAACCACATTGCCAACATCCTGGGACCCTCAGGGAATCCCAGGCCTGGTCTGGCTGTCGAGACACTTGCCATCAGTAAATAGCATTGTATGCAGCGCCCACTTGTGTGCTGTTGGGCATCACACCAGCCCCCCAGGGGAGAGACCCTGTTTTTAGCTACCTCGCCCAATGCTGAACGGGCTTTTCTCTAACAGGACCCTGAAAAGCCTCTTTCTAGGCAGGAGTCTTTGAAGACCGCCACGGTCTGTGTGAAGGAAAGGAAAAAAATCAGGCATTCTTGAAGGGGTCTCGGTACTAATAAGATGAGAAGCAGAGCAGGCTCAAATCTGAGAGATTTGGATTGAAAAGTTAAGTTGGGAGGGCCTTTTCTGAGGACACTGAAACCAAGTTCATAATCAGTCTCTACGTTCTAAGAGCCGCGCATCTCCCTGGGGGATGGGGTTTGACCGAAGTCGTGACTGGGCTGAAATGACTGCATCAGCTTGTGTACTTTGATCATCATCAGCTTGTTCCATCACATGATGGTAATGCTGTTTTCACACAACTGCAGTAATATCTTGCCAGTTTAAGTTCTCATGGTATGTTATAGCCACTTTGTGGGGTTCCCATTTTTCCTGGACTTGAGTCAAAATTCCTTGGAAGCCTTAATGTCTGGCTGGCTCAGACGGTAAAGAACCCACCTGCAATGCAGGAGACCTGGGGTCATTCCCTGGGTCGGGAATATACCCTGGAGGAGGGAATGGCTACCCATGCCAGTATTCTTACCTAGAGAATCCCCATGGACAGAGGATCCTGGTTGGGCTATATAGAGTTGCAAAGAGTCAGACACGACTTAGTGACTAACACTTTCACTACACTTTCACTTTGGAAACCTTAATGTCCTCTTACAGCCACCAGGTTGCATTGAAATCTTTATGGGATCATTGTGGTGCAGGTAAGTGATTATTGGTACAGCCTGATTTAACAGTAAAGCCTTCAAAAGCCACTTCAGAGTGTACCCCAGTCTGATATTTTTTAATCTAAATAGACTGCCATTTCCAAACAAACCTTAAAACTATTCAAAGACATTTCTCTACCTTAGAGACTCTAGCAGTTACTTTCTGATTAGCAGAATAAAAAAGCAAAAAAAAAAAAAGAAGAAGAAGAAGAAGAAAGAAGAAAACAAACCCTTTGTTGATTTGCATGTCTATTTCATGAGAACTTTATTTTTAGGTCCTATTTTTCTTGACCCTGTGTTTGCAAAAATGTTAAACCAGTTTTGTGTCTTTCAGAAATCAGAATTGTCTGTTCTTTCTTCCTTCCAGTCCTTATGTCAGCGATATTTCTTTCATGATAACATTTATTTATCAAAGTTTATGCTACTTTGACTTTTTATAAAATACCAGTGAAGATAAATGGATCGATTGACCCCAGGAACAGTTTATTTATCCCTTTAGTCACACTTCAGTGGCAAAATCAATAACCTTCTGAAATATTTGATATTACAGCAGTTCCAGTAAATAGTGACATTCATGAGCAATGTGCAAGGGGAACTAAAATTTATTATCAACTTGGATTTTTTAGTACCTGTATTGATTTTCCTGAAGATGCTTGTGAATTTTTATTTATCTGTGGCTGAGCAAGTGACCTTTGTTTCAGAAAACTGCAGTTTCAATTTGCCAAGATTACGGGAGTTGAAAGGACTTGTGTCTATTAGTGAATGTGGGGTGAAAGACAAGAAGCCATGAAGATGGCTTTTTTTTATATATAAGTGGGCTTTTTTGTTTTCAACATACTACATTTTTGTGTGTGTGACCAAACCCAGACATTCCGAAGCCACAGGATTTATTAAAGACAACATCGCGCTGAGTCCTGCAAGATGGCCTCTAGAGGAAATGGTGTTTGAACTGTTCTTGGATTTGAAGGGGTGAGGTTAGCCTAAGCAGAGATGTAAAGAGAAGACAAGGAGCTGAGACCAGAAAGCAGGAAGGAGGCTGGCATGCTGGGACCAGAGGGAAGACAAGCAGTCCTGAGGGAACAGGGGCAGCCATGGGACATGAAGTTGACCAACAAGAGGGGACCATCAGCGGGACCTTGGATTTCAGGTCTGGAGGCAGTGGGACCCATTGTAGAATTTTAAGCTGAGATGAAAATGTATTATTTTTTTCCCCTGCACCTGTTGTTTTTTATTAAGATTGGGGAAAGAAGCTTTTTTAAATTTAATATTTATTCTACATTGGAATATAGTTGATTTACAATGTTGTGATAGTTTCAGGTGTACAGCAAAGGAATCAGTTATACATATACATATATCAATCCTTTTTCAGATTCTTTCCCCCCACAGGTTATTACAGAATACTGAGTTCCCTGTCCTTGTTGATTATTTTATATTTAGTAGCGCATATACGTTAATCCCAAACACCCAACTTATCCCTCCCTTCCACCTTTCCACTTTGGTAACTGTAAGTTTGTTTTTGAAGTCTGTGAGTGTTTCTGTTTTGTAAATATGTGCATTTGTATCATTTTTTAGATTCCATATATATGTGATATTATATGATATTTGTCTGTCTTCGTCAGACTTACTATGATAATCTCTAGAACCTTCCATGTTGCTGCAAATGCCATTATTTCATTCTTTTTAATGGCTAGGTAATATTCCATTGTGTTGGGTTTGGGTGTGTGTGTACACGTATCACATCTTTATCTATTCCTCTGTTGATGGACATTTAGGTTGCTTCCATGTCTTGGCTATGGTAAATAATGCTGTGATGGACATCTATCTTTTTGAATTATCGTTTTCTTTGGTTATATAACTGGGATTGGGATTGCTGGAGTATATGGTAGTTCTATTTTTAGTTTTTAAGGAACCTCCAAACTGTTCTCCTTAGTGGTTGTACCAGTTTACATTAGGGGAGAGAAACTTGGAAAATTTGCACACTGTATTCTAGTATTCAAAATGTAATGAAGTCATATCAACTTCCTAAAAGTAAAACTATGATTTTACACACTTTAAATAAATACAGCAAATTCAGAAAAATGTGTAAATCATGAGTGTATAGCTTGCTAAAATTTTACTAAGTAAACCCATGTAATTAGCACCCAGATCTAAAAACAGAACAGAACCTATAACCTTGACATGGCCTTCATGCCCTCCTCAAAGGTCACTGTTAATTATTTTTCTAATTTGGAAATATAGACTGTGTTCTCTTTTCATCTTGCTTCCTCAGCTGACGTCAGACGTGTGAGTCATCATGCTGTCGCGTGTAGCAGTCATTAACACTTTTTCCCTGCTTTTAATATTCCAAAAATATATTATTAAAGCTTTGTCTGGGGGTAGGAGGTGGGCAGAGCAGACGTGGAAGAAGCTTCTTGAGGGAACAGAGCTGCAGGCTGGAGGCAACATTTGGGGATTGAAAGTGTTGGCAGAAGCAAAGGCAGGATTGAGGAAGGTGTCCCGCGGGAGAAGAGGAGACAGTGCTGTGGTCAGTATTAAGAGACAGGACTTTGGAATCCAAGGGAGGTGCAGAATGCCGGCCTTGTGCTGCCCTCGGTGTCCTCATATGAGGATGAAATGATTCAGCTGAAGCATTGAGCGCCCTGCTGGATACAGTGTAGACACTCAATACATGTATGTAGTCATCACTTCAAAATTTATGGGGAAATGTTACATGTCAAGAAAATGGAAAGAAAAGCAAAGCGGATGAGAGCACAAAGTTTTCTTTGCAAAGTTGTTTCTTAGTTAACAAGAGAGAAGAGAAGCCACTTTTGTCTGGGTTCTGTGCATAACTTTATAATGTCCTCAGCAGGAACTGCAGAGAGGGTTAAAAATAGAAAAGTCTTCAGTCTTGTTGACCCAGCTTATCAGATGAGTTTTCCAGGATATTCCAAAAATTAATCATTTGAGAGGTTTCATTTTCTTGGGAGGCTTCATTTCTTCATCAGAGACTTTGTTGTCATTTCACAATTAATATGTTTTTATCAAATTGGCAGATCATTAGTCTGCTTCGCAGTTCAGGGACTCTTGAATCATATTCCTCAGCTGTATCTATATCATTTTTTTCAACTAAATATTTCAATTCAGTATTTACTGGCATTTGCCATCTCTATATAGACAGGCATAGGTGGTGTAAGACTATAAAGTGGTGATATAACAAAGTCAATGAAAAAAGACAAAAAATGGTGTGGACAGTCCACATTCCAGAAGTTGAAAGAAGTTAGAAATATGCACCAAAATCATCAGGAGAGGATTCACAAAGGGCAAGAAACTGGGCTCTGAGGAGGCAGCTGGGTGTAGACAGTGAGACTCTCATTCCTAAGTTTCTCCTAAGAATCTGTTGAATGTCTTGCTAGAGAAGGGGGTGTGGATTGGGCAGGAGAGTTTGCTTTTTATGACAAAATAAATCAATTGCACATAACTATTCAGGAAATCAACCCTGAATATTCATTAAGGACTGATGCTGAAGCTCCAACTCATTGGAAAAGAGCCTGATGCTGGGAAAGACTGAAGGGGACAGGAGAAGGGGTAGCAGAGAATGAGACAGTTAGAGAGCATCACCAACTCCAATGGACATGGATTTGAGCAAACTTCAGGACAGAGTGAAGGACAAGGGAGCCTGGCACACTGCCGTCCACAGGGCCACAAAGACTCAGACACGACTTTGCAGCTGAACAAAAATAAAATCAAGTATATATGTTTACAGTCCAATTACTCTTTTATCTGTTGCTGAAATAAAACTTCTGAAATGCAGTTTAAATGTTGGTCTTTGTTGTCCTAAAATGGTGATCATACCTATGGTAATTAGTTGAATTCACCCTTCTGTTGACTGTATAATAAATATCTGCCTCATTTAGTTTTGGCAGATAAAGTGACCAACCATTTTCCATTTTTGAATAACCCTCCACAGTGCAATTGAAAAAATAATGAAAAATATTTTTTACAAAGCCAAGGAAAAGTAAATCATTTCTTTAAGATTTAAAGGTTTTGCTCTACTTGAAAAAGACTTCATTAACCCCTTGGGTAGAGAACTGTTGAATAAGAATGTATTTTTGACTGGGAAAAGATGATCAAATGATACATCTTGACTAGCAAATTTAAAGCACCTTGACGTAACTCTGCTTTGCTTCAGATGGAAACTTCTGACAGATTCTTGGGTCAAGTTCTATGCAAAAAGTATCAAGTACTGACCCTGGAAAATTCTTCTAGAACCAGACACGCCTGCAAAAGTCACAGGAGTGGATTGTGGGAAGGTGGCTATGGCAGAAAGTAGGTCAGAATGAGCTTTTCTGTTTCTGAAATTTGGAGGTAATAGTTGAGCACTTAGATGGTATTGATGGGGAGTTTCCTGAACTGATAATAATAGTTTCATCTAAATTTATAAAATCGTATGTACGTGTGTGCTTAGTTGCTCAGTTGTGTCCAACTCTTTGCGACCCCATGGACTGTAGTCCCAGGCTCCTCTGTCCATGGGATTCTCCAGGCAAGAACACTGGAGTGGGTTGCCATGCCCTCCTCCAGGGGATCTTCCCAACCCAAGGAGCGAACCCAGGTCTCCCATACTGCAGGGAGATTCTTTGCCATCTGAGCCATATGTGTTGTATTTATCATATAACCGCCTTGGGTCTTACTACCTGTTTACTCGAGAAGCCTAAGGTGAACAGTTTTCTTGTTTTCTGTGGCTGCATGACTTCTCAATAGAGATTTAGTTTAAAAAAAAAAAAAAGGACGAGGAAGAGGTAAGAGGTGGAAAAACAAGCAAATGAAGAAAAGAGATGGCCCTTTTACAGTATGTCCATGTTAGTCACTCAATCAGTCCAACTCTTTGCCATCCCAGGCCATGCCAGGCACGTCTGTCAGCGGGATTCTCCAGGCAAGAATACTGGAGCAGGTTACAGTATACAAGCAGCCACTAAGATGCTCTATTACTTTAAATAACTTATGCCAAGTATCCGAAGCATTGCTCTTTCTGGTTCATCAGCACAGACAGAGCAAACAGCCCATGCCTTTGCTGGAATGGGCCACGGCAAACAGGTTCTACATCCGTGTAAGAGGTCAGGCTTGACCGCAGGTGAGGGTCCTCTCTGCTGTGAGATCTGGGGCCTCTATAAAACTGATTTCAAGAGTTGAAGAGATATGAAGAGATGCATTTATAAGAGAAGGCTATGATCCTTATTCCACAAGAAAATCTTCTGCTTTCAGTTCAGTTCAGTCACTCAGTCGTGTTCGACTCTTTGAGACACCATGGACTGCAGCACACCAGGCCTCCCTGTCCATCACCAACTCCTGGAGTTTCCTCAAACTCATGTCCATTGAGTCACTGATGCCATCCAACCATCTGATCCTCTGCATCCCCTTCTCCTCCTGCCTTCAGTCTTTCCCAGCATCAGGGTCTTTTCCAATGAGTCAGTTCTTCACATCAGGTGGCCAAAGTATTAGACTGTCAGCTTCAGCATCAGTCCTTCCAATGAATATTCAGAACTGATTTCCTTTAGGATGGACTGGTTGGATCTCCTTGCAGTCCAAGGGACTCTCAAGAGTCTTCTCCAACACCACAGTTCAAAAGCATCTGTTCTTTGGTGCTCAGCTTTCTTTATAGTCCAACTCTCACATTCATACATGATTACTGGAAAAACCATAGACACGACTAGATGGACCTTTGTTGGCAAAGTAATATCTCTGCTTTTTAATATGCTATTTAGGTTGGTCGTAGCTTTTCTTCCAAGGAGCAAGCATCTTTTAATTTCATGGCTATAGTCACCATCTGCAGTGATTTGGAGCCTCCCCCAAAAAAGTCTGTCACTGTTTCCATTGTTTCCCCATCTATTTGCCATGAAGTGATGGGACCAGATGCCATCATCTTCAGTTCAGTTCAGTTCAGTTCAGTCGCTCAGTCGTGTCCGACTCTTTGCAACCCCATGAATCGCAGCACACCAGGCATCCCTGTTTATAACCATCTCCCAGAGTTCACTCAGACTCATGTCCATCGAGTCAGTGATGCCATCCAGCCATCTCATCCTCGGTCGTCCCTTTCTCCTCTTGCCCCCAATCCCTCCCAGCATCAGAGTCTTTTCCAATGACTCAGCTCTTCGCATGAGGTGGCCAAAATACTGGAGTTTCAGCTTCAGCATCATTCCTTCCAAAGAAATCCCAGGGTTGATCTCCTTCAGAATGGACTGGTTGGATCTCCTTGCAGTCCAAGGGACTCTCAGGAGTCTTCTCCAACACCACAGTTCAAAAGCATCAATTCTTCGGTGCACAGCCTTCTTCACAGTCCAACTCTCACATCCATACATGACCACAGGAAACACCATAGCCTTGACTAGACGGACCTTAGTAGGCAAAGTAATGTCTCTGCTTTTGAATATGCTGTCTAGGTTGGTCATAACTTCTCTTCCAAGGAGTAAGCGTCTTTTAATTTCATGGCTGCAGTCACCATCTGCGGTGATTTTGGAATCCAAAAAAATAAAGTGTGACACTGTTTCCACTGTTTCCCCATCTATTTCCCGTGAAGTGATGGGACCGGATGCCATGATCTTCGTTTTCTGAATGTTGAGCTTTAAGCCAACTTTTTCACTCTCCTCTTTCACTTTCATCAGAGGCTTTTTAGCTCCTCTTCACTTTCTGCCATAAGGGTGGTATCATCTGCATATCTGAGGTTATTGATATTTCTCCCAGCAATCTTGATTCCAGCTTGTGTTTCTTCCAGTCCAGTGTTTCTCATGATGTACTCTGCATATAAGTTAAATAAGCAGGGTGACAATATACAGCCTTGACGTACTCCTTTTCCTATTTGGAACCAGTCTGTTGTTCCATGTCCAGTTCTAACCGTTGCTTCCTGACCTGCATACAGATTTCTCAAGAGGCAGGTCAGGTGGTCTGGTATTCCCATCTCTTTCAGAATTCCCCATCATCTTAGTTGTCTGAATGTTGAGTTTTAAGCCAACTTTTTCACTCTCCTCTTTCACTTTCCTCAGGAGGCTCTTCAGTTCTTCTTTGCTTTCTGCCATAAGGGTCGTATCATCTGCATATCTGAGGTTATTGATATTTCTCCCAGCAATCTTGATTCCAGCTTGTCCTTCATCCAGCCCAGCGTTTCTCATGATGTACTCTGCATATAAGTTAAATAAGCAGGGTGGCAGTATACAGCCTTGATGTACTCCTTTTCCAATTTGGAACCAGTCTGTTGTGCCATGTCCAGTTCTATCTGTTGCTTCCTGACCTGCATACAGATTTCTTAGGAGGCAGGTCAGGTGGTCTGGTATTCCCATCTCTTGAAGAATTTTCCACAGTTTGTGTTGATCCATATGGTCAAAGGCTTTGGCATAGTCAATAAAGCAGAAGTAGATGTTTTTCTGGAACTCTCTTGCTTTTTTGATGATCCAACAGATGTTTGCAATTTTATCTGTTTCCTCTGCCTTTTCTAAATTCAGCTTGACCATCGGAAGTTCATGGTTCATGTATTATTGAAGCCTGGCTTGGAGAATTTTGAGCATTACTTTGCTAGTGTGTGAGATGAGTGCAGTTTTTCAATAGTATGAACATTCTTTGCATTGCCTTTCTTTTGGATTGGAATGAAAACTGACCTTTTCCAGTCCTGTGGCCACTGCTGAGTTTTCCAAATTCGCTAGCATACTGAGTGCAGCACTTTCACAGCATCATCTTTCAGGATTTGAAACAGCTCAACTGGAATTCCATCACCTCCACTAGCTTTGTTCATAGTGATGCTTCCCAAGGCCCACTTGACTTTGCATTCCAGGATGTCTGGCTCTAGGTGAGTGATCACACCATCATGATTATCTGGGTTGTGAAAACCTTTTTTGTATAATTCTTCCATGTATTCTTGCCACCTCTTCTTAATATCTTCTGCTTCTGTTAGGTCCATACTATTTCTGTCTTTTATTGTGCCCATCTTTGCATGAAATGTTCCCTTGGTATCTCTAATTTCCTTGAGGAGATCTCTAGTGTTTCCCATTCTATTGTTTTCCTCTATTTCTTTGCATTGATCACTGAGGAAGGCTTTCTTATTTCTCTTTGCTATTCTTTGGAACTCTGCATTCAAATGGGTATATCTTTCCTTTTCTCCTTTGCCTTTACCTTCTCTTCTTTCCTCGGCTATTTGTAAGGGCTTGTCAGACAACCATTTTGCCTTTTTGCATTTCTTTTTCTTGGGGATGCTCTTGAATACCGCCTCCCATATAATGTCACAAACCTCTGTTCATAGTTCTTCAGGTACTCTATTAGAGCTTATCCCTTGAACCTATTTGTCACTTCCACTGTATAATCATAAGGGATTTGAATTAGATCATACCTGAATGGTCTAGTGGTTTTCCCTACTTTCTTCAATTTAAGTCTGAATTTGGCAATCAGGAGTTCATGATCTGAGCCACAGTCAGCTCCCAGTCTTGTTTTTGCTGACTGTATAGAACCTCTCCTATAATCAGTCCAATTTTGGGGTCGACCATCTGGTGATGTCCATGTGTAGAGTCTTCTCTTGTGTTGTTGGAGGAGGGTGTTTGCTATAACCAGTGCATTCTCTTGGCAAAACTCTTTTAGCCTTTGCCCTGCTTCATTCTGTACTCCAAGGCCAAATTTGCCTGTTACACCAGGTATCTCTTGACTTCCTACTTTTGCATTCCAGTCCCCTATAATGAAAAGGACATTTTTGGGGGGTGTTAGTTCTAGAAGGTCTTGTAGGTCTTCGTAGAACCATTCAACTTCAACTTCTTCAGCATCTTCTGCTTTAGCCTGTCTGAATTTCAACATATCATCTTTTTTAAAATCAGAGGCATGTCCCTACCCTGTGTTATTGAAATACAGCTCAGCTTCAAAAGCAACATTTAAATTTTTAAAATCGATCTTTATATCAGTTTTCTTCTCAAATATAGGGAAGCGCTCTGTTGGTGAGATTGTAAACTGGCATTGTCTTTTCAGAGTGCAGGTTGGCAGTATCTGCCAGTATTTGAGAACATGAGCCCTTTAGGCTGGGAGTTTCATTCCTGAGCACATTTCCGGCAGAAATATCCACACATGTGCACAAAGAACTAGTAATAGAGAAAAACTGTCAACAACCCAATGCCTTCCAACAGGGAAGACGTTAAATTGGGGCATAAAAATAGTGTGGATTATCATATGTCAGTGACACAAAAATGATGCAGGTCTACACACACTGAATGTGAAAGATCTGTGTATCAATCTGTAGTTGATGAAAGAACTTCAAAAACGTTCAATGAAATGCAGTTGCAAAACAATAAAGCTTGATCCTACTTTTCTTTTTATTTATTTATTTTTAGAATTTTGTTTACTTATTTATGTATTTTCGGCTGGGCTGGGTCTTCATTGCCACACAGGCTTCTCTCTGGTTGCAGCAAGCGGGGGTGGGGGGTAGACCACTCCTTGTTGCCGTGTGCAGGCTTCTCTTTGCGGTAGTCTCTCTTGTCGCGGAGCACAGGATCTAGGGTGCATGGGCTTCAGTAGTTGATGCTCCTGGGCTCCAGAGCACAGGCTCAGTAGTTGGGCAGGGGCTTAGTTGCTCTGCAGCACGTGGTATCTTCCTGCATCAGAGGCCGAACCTGTGCCTTCTGCATTGGCAGGTGGGTTCTTTACCGCTAGCGCCACCATCCCTTTTGCTTTTTGCCAGTCTGTATCTCTCTTCCAAAATAACCGATTATCAATAGTGTACTTTTGTGCTTTGTGAAATTTTTTAAAAGCGTGTGCTTATGTATTATATAATTAAGGTTCTAAAAATATTTTCCAGACAGTCATCAGAAAAAGTGTCAAACAATCTGAATGCTAAATGCCAGATAAAGTCCTTCTTTCTATTTTATGTTGTTTCTTTCCTTCATTCTTAATTTTTCAAGTTTAAATAATATTAAAGGGCTTCCCTTGTGGCTCAGCTGGTGAAGAATCCGCTTACAATGTGGGAGACCTCGCTTCTATCCCTAGGTTGGGAAGATCCCCTGGAGGAGAGAAAGTATTCTGTCCTGGAGAATTCTATGGACTGTATTGTCCATGGGGTCGCAAAGAGTTGGACATAACTGAGTGACTTTCACTTTCACTTTCTAAGAAAGTATACAATAAAATTCCACTTCCGCCTTCAGCCTCGTCTCTCCTTTTTCGTTCCACTCCATCTCCTCCTAACACTCTGATTGCTGTGTTTATTATCTTGTGGATTCATCTAAAGTTTCATTGAGCCAATCAATCACATAGGAAGAAATATTTTCCTTATTTGTCCTTCTCCCCCATTTCCCCCCCCCCGTTTCTTTTTCACAAAAGACACATATCGATGTACAT
This sequence comes from Oryx dammah, assembly GCF_014754425.2. NCBI lineage: Eukaryota > Metazoa > Chordata > Mammalia > Artiodactyla > Bovidae > Oryx > Oryx dammah. Next base: position 5,025,285 of record NW_024070209.1, on the reverse strand, counting down.
TTTCTCATCCTTGTTTATCTTTTCTTTTCACTCACCAGTTTGTTTGGACATCTCTCTTTCTAGAAGCTTCCTTATCACGTTACGTAGCTGCATGGTGTTTCACTGTATGGGCAGGTCATGACTTTTCTAAGCACTTTATATGGAACTTCTCATTTAAGCCCATTATGAGTTCTGTTTCATAGATAAGATCCCTCTGTGGTTTAGAGAGGAAAGCCTTACAAATGAGAAAGTGGCAGAACAGGATATAAATTCCAATAGTCTGAATCTAGATTCTTAGTTTTGAATCCTTTAAAGTTAATAGCTAAAAAGTTCAAGTTGAAATCTGGAGATGATGATAAAAGGTAATTAGTAATTTCTGGATCTCTCTGTCTAGTTTATCTGTCTCAATTTATGAAATAATGTTAACTGATGCTCTTCCTCAGCCCATAAAGCTATCTCTGTTCACCTGTTCACACTGCTGTGACAAAATGCCATAGAATGGTGGCTTAAACCACAGACAGTTATGTCCTTGAATTTCTGGAAGCTGGAAGGCATAGATCAAGATGTTTGCATGGTTGGGTTTTGGTGAGGGCCCTCTTCCTGGCTTGTAGATGGCCCCTTTCTCAGTGTGTCCTCATGTGGTTGGGAGATTCCTCATGTGGAAGCTCTATGGTGTCTCTTCTTAACTCATTGCTGATTGGGAGACTTTTACAGAAACCAGCACCTGAGGCTGGCAATTTTTCTTTTAGCCAGCCAGAAATTAATTCTCAGTTCAGTTCAGTTCAGTCACTCAGTCGTGTCCGAGTCTCTGTGACCCCATGGACTGCAACACACCAGGCCTCCCTGTCCATCACCAACTCCCAGAGTTTATTCAGATTCATGTCCATTGAGTCAGTGATGCCATCCAGCCATCTCATCCTCTGTTGTCCCCTTCTCCTACGGCCTTCAATCTTTCCCAGCATCAGGGTCTTTTCAAATGAGTCAGTTTTTCGCATCAGGTGGCCAAAGTATTGGAGTTTCAGCTTCAGCATCAGTCCTTCCAATGAACACTCAAGGACTGATCTCCTTTAGGATGGGCTGGTTGTATCTCTTTGCAGTCCAAGGGACACTCAAGAGTCTTCTCCAACACCACAGTTCAAAAGCATCAATTCCTCAATTAATTAATTAATATTATATTTAATAATATTAACACCTGTAAAGTCTTCTCATTTTCGTGAAATATTGCCTTCAGTCCACTCTTCTGCAGAAGCAAAGGTGCATTCTCCAGCACCATGAGTCTCATTTTGACTGTATGTATCAGAATCAGCCATTAAGGATTTTTGTCTTCTTCTTGGTCTGATATCCACATCACCTGAATCAGAACTGTATCCTGAAGAACTGTCATCTTCTGAGACACTAATGTGTGTGTCACTTAGATAGGCAGAGAAAGTATTTGCACAAAGTTCACTGAAAAGCTCTTCTTCACTCAAAATTTCATGTTGCATCATGTTTGGAAAATTTTGTGTTTATAATATATACAAGGTTAGCACAAAAACCTAGTGGACCAAAAGGTGAGTCATAACAATGACAATAAGTTATATAGTGAACCTGGATCAATTTTAAGCTCTAACAATTAACAGTAATGTTAATTGTGCAGATGACACTACCCTTATGGTGGAAAGCAAACAAGAACTGAAGAGCCTGTTGATGAAAGTGAAAGAGGAGAGTGAAAAAGTTGGCTTAAAGCTCAACATTCAGAAAACTAAGATCATGGCATCTGGTCCCATCACTTCATGGCAAATAGATGGGGGAACAGTGGAAACAGTGGCTAACTTTATTTGGAGGGGCACCAAAATCACTGCAGATGGTGACTGCAGCCATGAAATTAAAAGACACTTACTCCTTGGAAGGAAAGTTATGGCCAACCTAGACAGCATATTAAAAAGCAGAGACATTACCTTGCCAACAAAGGTCCATCTAGTCAAGGCTATGGTTTTTCCAGTGGTCATGTATGAATGTGAGAGTTGCACTATAAAGAAAGCCGAGCACTGAAGAACTGATGCTTTTGAACTATGGTGTTGGAGAAGACTCTTGAGAGTCCCTTGGACTGCAAGGAAATCTAACCAGTCCATCCTAAAGGAGACCAGTCCTTGAGTGTTCATTGGAAGGACTGATGCTGAAGCTGACACTCTAATACTTTGGCCACCTGATGCGAAGAACTGACTCATTTAAAAAAACCCTGATGCTGGGAAAGATTGAGGGCAGGAGGAGAAGGGGATGACAGAGGATGAGATGGTTGGATGGTATCACTGACTCAATGGGCATGAGTTTCAGTAAGCTCCGGGAGCTGGTGATGGACAGGGAGGCCTGGCGTGCTGTGGTTTATGAGGGTCGCAAAGACTTGGACATGACTGATCGACTGAACTGAACTGAACCGGATGTTAATTGTATCACTCTCTAAAAACATATTCATATGTCTGATCAGTAATGTTTGGGTGATAAAAGACATATGAATATGTTTCCAGTCATTATGTGTGAAAAGAGCACTAATCCTGTGAGGAGGACTCCCACTATCACAACCTCTTCTAACCCTGATTACCTCCAAAAAGCCTCCACCTCCAAATTCCAAATACTGTCATATCAGGGTTTAGGGCTTGGGAGAAGACAAATTTTCAGTCAATAGCACTGTCTAAAAAGGGACCTTCAAAGTTAGCACATCACTAGCATTTATTAAATACTTGCTCTGTGTCACATACTCTGAAGTGCTTCAGATACATCCTTAAGAGAAATTATTCCTGTTGTGGGAGGTGTTGAGGAGGCTCTGATGTCTTCATTGTGAAATGAAAGCTGAACCAGCACCAGGAAGCAGACAGGCCCAGCCCTGGTGAACAAAATGGTTTATTTGGATTAAACAAAACAAAACAAAACACTGAGTGGGGGAGGGCCAAAGCTGATTCCCTCTATGGTTGTCTGTCCAGATGGTGAGAATGGCCTTTCTCTTCTTCTCGGGTCACAGAGCGGTCTGTGTCAGCCTCAGGGTGACCATGTCTTAGGTGACCATGTCCTCTTTCTCGTCCGGGACGGGGCGTCACTCCCGCCTTCCCCCACAAGTCCACTCCCTGCCTCTGAGCTGTGTGGGGAGGAGAGATCACAGTGTGGAATGCTGATCCCCACAACAGATATGGGAGGGGATCCTGCAGTGATTCTGATCTCACGAGACTCTCTTCCGTGCTCAGAATGTTGACATGGATATGTTACTGATCCGAGTTCTTAGACTCCTTGGCCAATAGTAATTGATAAGAGCCTAGAGAAGAAATTCAGACAAGTCTTTATTGAGACTCATGCTGCAGCCGTCAGGAGTGAAAACAAGGAACAGATTTCAGATTTCCTTGCTTGCTCTCTGAGGAGGGGAGGGAAAGCTGGTCTCTTATATGGGGTGAGGGGTCAGGCCAGAGAGGTGGCTTGGGTGGTCTACCCACCCCCTTGGTGGTACCGTGTGCAGGGGTCATACACAGGTCCCTGCTTTTGCTCTGATATCTCACAAGTGGCAATTGGGTTTGTGATCTTTTGCTTCTTGTTATTTATAATTTGCCCAACTGCACAGGCGTGGATTTATTTTTAGTCCCTTCACATTTCTTTGTGTTTCATTGCTTGGAGAAATGTTTGTCCAGGTGCAGGCACTGCAGCAAAAGGTCCCAGGTCCCCAGTCCCAGCCCATCTCAGATGGAAGGAACACAGGGGCTTCAGGAAGGATTGGGTGGGAAGGGAGGATGACAAATGCTGGCTAAACTAACAGAGGACGGGTGGCGGCGCTTAGGCTCTGCTGTCTCCTTATCGTGATGCCCAAATAATATTCTGTGAAGATCTGTGAGTCCAAGAGTCTCTCCAAAGAGACTTACATAAGTAACATCAAATAATATAGAATTTCCTTTTGCACATTCTGAAGCAATTTATATTTGAGGATGTGTTTACTTTGATAATAGGATCCTAGTTTTAATTTGTCTAGACTAATGTATTGTACCCTAAATTTGTGTTAAATTACCCAGGTAGCAAAAGGAGAATGTGGTCAGAGTCTCAGGACAATTGACTCCCAGAACTTGCCAACTCCTTCACAAATATTCCAGAAACTCCATTAGAAATTTGTCCTGTGTTTGAATATTCTCACCTTCTTTATAACTGTGAGATCATACACTGCAACATTATAGGTATCAGACACTGCAGTGAGATCTGAGGTGTGATGAAACATTGGTAGTTACACCAGATCCTTAGAAAAATAAGAAAGAGGCAAGTAATTGAGAATGTGTTCATTACCCAGACATGACTTTTAAAGCAGCCGTCTCAGGGAGAAGGTAGGAACCATTTCCTTTAGGCAGACAGTGTTGAAAGGAAATTCTAAAGAGAGAGGAGAATGGAAAAATGACCTCAGAGAACCTAGATCATGGAAGTCTAGATCACAGAATTAAGATGGTCATCACTATATTAAAATCAGTAAGTGTGATTTGTGTCCTTTCTTTTTAGATTCCACACATAAGGGATGTCATACAATATTTCTCCTTCGCTGACTTACTTCACTCAGTATGACAGTCTCCAGGTCCATCCCTGTTGCTGCAAATAAACTTACTTACAAAACAGAAAGACTCACAGATTTAGAGAATGAACTTACGGTTGCCTGGGGGAAGGCTGGGGGGAGGAATCGTTAGGGAGTTTGGGATGGACATGCACACACTGCTGTATTTAAGATGGATAACCAACAAGGACCTATTGTATAGCTCAGGGAACTCTGCTCAATGTTTCGTGGCAGCCTACATGGGAGGGGAGTTTGGGAGAGAATGTGGATATACATACGTATATGTATGGCTGAGTTCCTTCCCTGTTCACCTGAAACTATCACAACATCATTAATCAGCTTTACCCCAATACAAAATTAAAAGTTTTTTTAAAAAATCAGTAAGTGTGAATGTCAGCCTCTAATTTTCTACAGGTAATTCTGCAAATAAAAGTGGAACAGAACAAAACAGACTTTAGCAAGCTTTTTTCTATAAAGGGCCAGGTAATAAAGATTTAAGGCTTTGGGGACCATCTGGTCTTTGCTGCAGACATTCAAGTCTGCCATGGCAAAGCAGTATGAAAGAAGTGATGGCCAATACGTAAATGAGTGTGTACACTTGTGTTCCAGTAAAACTTTATTTGTACAAACAGGTGGTGGGCTGGATTTGACCTGTTAATCATAGTATATGGTACAGAAGACCAGTTAAAAGAGTGAAATAATGTTGTGTTTTCAATCTCTTAGTATCATAACCATTTAAAATCATGCTGGACATCATAATGTAGACCATACAGTGAGATTTTTTCTGTAACTGTACATTTATTTTTCTGATTCCAATAGATGATGTTCTTTACTGCATTTCTTTGTTGCTTTTCTGATTAATTTTCCATTGAAAATCCATGCTAAAAATAAATGATTAGAAACAAAACATGCACATATATAAAGCTAGTTCAGAAAGCTATAAGCTTATACCTATTGGCAAGCCTGTCCAGCCCCCTAAATTGTGTAAAATTCAGAAAGTATTCCCTGGCTGCTGTCTCTCTGGGTGGGAGTGGCCACCGGCAGTTTTTCAGGATGTTCACAGAACACTGTGGACTGAACCCACATACCCGTGCCTTCTCTCCTAGCCCTAAGACAGAAGATCCGGGGGAGGTCTGGGGAGGCTGCTGTGAGAGCAAGACCAAGCTATAAGCCCAGTTCATTCAGAACCTGTCAGTGGACAACAGAAGGGTATATGTGCTTTTCAATGGTTGAGGCAGGGGTAAATTTACCATTCGGTTAATCAAGCTTAAATTTCAGGGCTTTTGGATTGCGTTGTCCTCTTACAAGACCCTGTACTTAATGTTGTGTTCCTTACTTTGCATTCTTTTTCAAGCAATCTCCTCCAGGGGCTCCCAAAACCCACATCTGCCCCCGAGCAGGTGTGCTTGGGTGTTATGGGATGTTTTCATTCCTTTCAAAGAAGTCTGTCATGATAGAGCATGTGTTATGATGTGTCAACATAAATGTATTTCAAATATATTATTCATAACATCTTCAAGGAATTTTATTGAAACCTTTTGGTTTTCTCTATATAAGATTAGATCTGTTTGAAGTCTGTGTAGACTGTGAGAAAAAGGAAGAATTGGTAAATCAGGGTTTTTAATTCTAGGCAATACATCTGTCCTTCTAGGTTGTAAACCTAAACATGAATTTTTAAAGGTGTGAGGCACACAGTTACATCATATTTTTTAATGACAGTCAAATTAATTCTTTCATCTAGCACTTGAAACCAGTGGAGATCGACAGTCCTGTGTCTTGCTTTAGTGATGTAAAAACCTCATTGTAAACGAAGATTCTGCTGGGTGAACAATGGTGCGGTGACTGCTATTGATTTAACTGTCTTGTTGGCTTCGTGGTTCAGCCCTCATTGGCCTCTTGGGCAAAGGGAGGCCCAACAATAACATTGCTGACATTTCCTTGAAAAGATGCAATGCTTTGACAAAGACAGCTGCCACTTCAAAAAGATACAGTATGGACATACATGCTTTAGTCTTTTCAGAAGTTACAAGTGATGGATGACAATACACAAAAAAGAAAGATGTCTTAAAGTTATGTTGGGTTGAATGTCCATCTGAAATACTTAAGAACAAAGGTCGTAGGATAGTAACTTTTCAAAATCCACACGAGCACAGTTTTAAAAAAGAAACTGACAAAGTAGGAAACAATAAAGGAAGAGCTAAGAAAATTATCTGCAAGCATTGGAGTAATTATAACATTTAATTTAAATAAACATTCCTTCTCTTGTAACTGAAATCCTGGATGTCATTTTGAAATATAATACGGAAAATAAAATGCTATTGTAAAATGGCAAAGTTCAAACATTATACATATGCTAAAGCTTCTGTTTAATTGACAGTTTTTATTCACTTGAAATTTCATATAATGTCATCAATGTCTGTGTTTTATAGACAAGATTTATTTAATTTATCCCAATCCCCCCATTACCTATGCTCTTGTTTGTTCTCAGATTGCAGTGACATTTCACTATATTTTATTTTTTGAATTCCCATCCCAATATGCTATTAGGGATATACTTTTTCTTCTCTTGCTTTGGCATTATCTAAAGTATTCATACTAGGTTCATTACTAAAACATTCCCATGCATAGTTTTGACTATCGCAGTGTCTGTGAAATTATTAGTGCAACGCTTGCTGACTTTGGTTACAAACAGTAAGTGCAGAGAAGGAGCCCTTAGAATCACACGTGGTCATGGATATTTAGTAATGTTCCTGTTTGGAGGTGGACAAACCAGGCTGAAGCCATCTTCTCCCCTCACAGCAAAAGATCTAGACAAGAAGGCCCCAGCCTTCTTGGCACCAGGGGCTTGTTTCGTTGAAGACAGTTTTTCCGCAAACTGGGGTGGGGGGATGGTTTTGGGATGATTCGAGAGCAGTACAAATACCAGCTAGTGCTATGGGTTTGGGTAGGTGACTGAGCAACTATCTCATTACGGGAAGTTGAGAGAGGACTTGTATTTTACAAGTTAGGACTCACTGGAAATGTAATTCAGAGAAAGGTACTATTTCTTACAGTTAAAGTCAACATATTTTAAATATTTTTTCCTACATTTGCCAGATACCAATGCTGTATTGTAAAGCAATTATCATTAATTAAAAATAAATTTAAGTCTTTTTTAAAAAGAAAGCCTTTAAGAGAATAGCCCAAATTAATACAGTAAAATTTCTTCATGAATACTGTTGTTCTTTTTCCGGTTAAGAAATCTACAAATCAAATATTATAATGGAATTTCTTCTGCAGCCTTCAGTTTGACATAATATATGTCTGCCTTATTGTCATTCAGTTTTTTTCAATTTGGCTAATAACATTTCTTCCATGGAGCATGGAATACAGACCCTTTTTAAAGGACCTTAATCCAATGGACTTGAAGTTAAACTAGTCCAAAAGCAATCAAAGGTTGTCCTGATGGCAGACTTGCATGCTCCGAATTTTCCTGGCAGGGAGGGGAGACAGCAGGGGACTGTATGTGCTTTTAGCTCTGCCCGCAGGCCTGACATCATGGGAACATGTCCATCTCCTGTTAAGGAGGCCATCTGACCTTTGCATGTCCCTCCTTTGTTCCAGAAAAAAACATTTTTGTTTAATGACTCGAGTGTACTAATTTTAATTTAGCTGTGGGAATCTTGGGACATCCATGTGTCGGGGTAGGCTGCAGCCAATCTGAAGAAAGCGTTCTCCAGCAAGACCTGGCTGGGGGGTCAGATGAGTGTTCTCCCAGTTTGTGAATATGTGGGTGGAAAGTAATGACAAGATCCAGCAAGCACGAGGCTGAGCACCCAGCTTAGGGTCATGTAAACCTTTCTGAAGTAGGAACAAGATCATAAATCCGAAAGGCACACTGGAACTGAAAAAACATGAACAGGGTTGGATATAAGGCAGAGGGTGAATAAGAGGCATTTGAAAGGAGGTTTTTTTAATATATATATATATATTTTGAGGACTTAAAAAAGAATTGCACACCTGGTTCAGACCTAGTTCCTCGTCACCCAGATTCATCACCAAAAGTCAACTGGATCCATAAACTTTCACTTGTCTACATGTCTCCTGTTTTAGTAGTTCTTGGCACATCTCCAGACAGTAGGGGATGAAATAAAATTAGCTGATAACAGGTAAGCTCCATAGCCTGTAATGTAACAGGAGAGGGTATACAGAGACATTCCATCACGTGATAGCTTCCAAGGCCAGTCCTGTCAGTATGATCTGCCCGGAGGTGAGATCTGCCCTCCAAATGACCTTGTTCAAATGGCCCAAGTGAGTGGTCGAATTTCGCTCTCACCCAGGAGTAAGATGCAGTGAAGGGCAGATCCACCATGAACAACTCCGTGACCAGGGACAAGCACCCCAAAGGGCTCCACCCCTAACAACTCAGTGATCACTGACAAGGACCCAAAGGGCTCCATCCCTAACAACTCAGTGATCACTGACAGGCACCCAAAGGGCTCCATCCCTAACAACTCCGTGATCACTGACAGGCACCCAAAGGGCTCCATCCCTAACAACTCTGTGATCACTGACAGGCACCCAAAGGGCTCCATCCCTTTCACTGCCTCTGAAACCTATAATAAGCCAAAGATGGAGTTTTCAGGGCTTCAAAGCCCCAGCACCCTCATCCCTGAAACAGGCAACTACTGGGCACAAACACAAATTTAGAACTGAGAGTATCTCTCTCAGACTCATTTTTCCCTCAAATTCAAGTTGGGAGTCCCATGGACTGTAACCCACCAAGTTCCTCTGTCCCTGGAATTTTCCAGGCAAGCATACTGGAGTGCTTTGACATTTCCTTCTCCAGGGGATCTTCCCCACCCAGAGGGGGAAGGAATTGAACCCAAGTCGCTTGCATCTTCTGCACTGCCACGAGTGTTCTTCATCAGCTGAGGCACCAGGGAAGCCCCTCGTGTTATAGGTAGGCTACATGCATTTCAGTACCAGTTCTAATTTCTGCTGTTAGAGAGACTGTTCAGAAGGAAATGCCCAAATGAACCAGACAGGAAAGCTTAGGATGGGGCAGCCCATGGCTCTATAGGCTGTAGATTGATCCTCTCGGTGATGGAGAGCCGTTTAGAGTTGGTAAGCATGGAGAGCCCGTGGTGAACGCTGTGTGTCGTGCAGGAGTGTGGCTTCATGAGTGCTGCAGCAGTGAGCATAATGAATCATTTACCCAGTGGACATAAAAGATATACCACGTGAAATAGCTTCAAATAACTGGCTTGGAGTGTCTAGTAGCTAGCAAGTGGCTTTTAGAGATACCCAAGGTTGAGAGGGTGTTTTTCTTAAACCATTTGCTATAGATGATGAAGTGGTAGGGTTTACTCTCTTCTTGTTTACTCCTTCCAAGTAGATGTATACAAAAAAAAAAGCTGTTTTCCCCCTGTTCCTCTACCTGCCACCATGTTAAAACAAAGTTTATGACCTCCTCCTCAATACATGTAACATTTGTACAAAAATATCTCCTATGAAAATGATTTGTAATCTGTAGACCTAACACCTGGGAGATGTCTTGATATGTAAAATCTTATCCTTTGGGTTGTGGGGCATTTTGTTTCTTCCAAATAAATATGATCTTTAAATTTTAAAAAATAAAGGAAGATAGGGCTTCCCTGGTGGCTCAGGTGGTAAAGAATCCACCTGCAAAGCAGGAGACCTGGGTTCAATCCTTCGGTTGGGAAGATCACCCAGAGAAGGGAGTGGCAACCCACTCCAGTATTCTTGCCTGGGAAAACCCACGGACAGAGGAGTCTGGTGGACTGTAGTCCATGGCATCACAGACTTGGCCAAGACTTAGTGGCTAAACCACCACCACCACAACCTAATAGTAGTTGTTTGGAAGGGGTGGGTGACAGACAAACTTTAGGGAGTCATTTCTGGCTGAAGTGAAGTGAAGTGAAGTTGCTCAGTCGTGTCTGACTCTTTGTGACCCCGTGGACTGCAGCCTACCAGACTCCTCCATCCATGGGATTCTCCAGGCAAGAATACTGGAGTAGGTTGCCATTTCCTTCTCCAGAGGATCTTCCAGACCCAGGGATTGAACCCCAGTCTCCCGCATTGCAGGCAGATGTTTTACCCTCTGAGCCACTGGGGACTAATTCTAGCTGAAGAATCCCAAAATACGGAAAGACACAGATGGTTCCACGGAATATCCTTGAAAGAGGGAAGAACTGAGGTTGAAGGAAGATGTGAGTGAAAGTCCCTCAGTCGTGTCCAACTCTTTGCGACCCCATGGACTACACAGTCCATGGAATTTTCAAGGCCAGAATACTGGAGTGGGTAGCCTTTCCCTTCTCCAGGGAATGTTCCCAACTCATGGATCGAACCCAGGTCTCCCACATTGCAGGTGGATTCTTTACCAGCTGAGCCACAGGGGAAGCCCAATGATAAGACAGGGGATGCTACGAGAAGGAAATACAGTGAACCCAGCAGTCCTTACACCAGAAAGGCTCTCCTCTGAGACCTGACTTGTGTGGGCTTCATGGTGAAAGCTGGCCGACAGCATGGCGTACTCTGCTTTTGGTAAACATCCAGCTTTGAAAATCTAGATTAGTACACCAGCATATAAAGGAACAATTATTTACTTTCCAGAGTGGATCTCTTCTTCAGGAGGAATTACAGTAAGAATTGCCTTGTAGACCAAGCCCCCCACATATATTTAACACTTGATTTCTGTTCCTCTGATATCTGACACATTGGGTGAAAGGGAGCAGCGTCTCTCCTGGCTGCACACAGACCTCATCTCTTCGTTTGACTTGTGAATTATATTAACATAACTCATGTTCCATGTTCCATATTGTGGAAAAATCAAGCGGAGTTGTGTCTTCTTGACAAACCAGATCCCCGCGATGAAGAATAAAATCCCAGCCCTTCTGAATTTACTCAACTTTTATTGATCACAGACCTTCCTTCTCCGTGAAATGTATAATCATTCCCTTTAGTCTATTTTTATTTTTCTACAGACCTAAACCTTAAATTTTAGTCCCTTCCTGGTTCAGTCTATAGCAGCCCCTTAATTTTAGATTTAGGGTGTTTTGGTTGAGAAGGAAAAAGCAGCCACCTTGAGGGTGAGAATGGGGAAGTGATAAGAAGAAAAAAGCCGTGCTATTTTCCTTCTCGCCGTGAAATCATGGTCTGCCAAAAGAAAAAAAGACCTTTTGTGAAATGGGGTAGTTCTCTTCCAAATGAAATGGAAGGGTCACTCCAAAGATTAATGATTCTGAGATGTTAATTCAGAGGAGAATTTATTTTTAAAGGCTGAGATTTATTCTGAGCCAGAGGATTCTGAGTTCAGCTGGAGGACTAATGAGGCATGGATTTTATTTTGTGGAGTTCCTAGTGAGACTGTCAGTCATTTATAAAGGGGCCTGTTTGCAGGAATTTTAGATCTGGTTAAAAGTCTATGCATTCAAACTGTGAGATCCTTCTTCACTGGGAACTTGCTCCGAAAACATTTAGGGGAGGAGCTTATTTCTTTTATTCTTGAAGCGTTTCGTGTGTGCACATTCTGTGTTACTAAGAAGGTACCATATTGGTGTGAATTTATGTTATTATCAGATTGCAAAGTTTAAAAGGCACATTCTCCACAGTAGGGAATCTCCCTGTTCCTGGACTAGACATTGTTTTTCCTGCCTGGGGTCAAAAATAAATTGATTTATTGAATCCTAACCAGTTATCTACCCAGACGCTAGTTGAGGATTGAGGATTAAATCCCACCTACAGCTGATTCTTATTGATGTACGTCAGAAACCAACACAACATTGTAAAGCAATTATCCTCCCATTAAAAATAAATTTAAAAAATACATTTCTCGATGTATAGTACTTTCTTAGAGTTAAATGTCTGTGTAGAGCCATGCCTGGTTTTCTTTGTCAGGAGTAACGCCTACTTTATCGCTCAGACTACATCCCTTCCCCATCTTCTTGTTCCTTTCCCACCAGGACTTGTTAAGACCCTGTGGACACGCGGCATTAGTGTCCTCCTCACTCGTTAGTGCTGCTCTTAGATCGTATACCAATCCATGGGCCCATCAGAATGTGCATTTTTAGGACTCTGATGGGCAGAAGTGAAACGGCCGTTGCTTGAGTTCAGACGACAGAGTCTCTTTATGTGGCCAACTGTCATGCTGACAGTCTTGAGTCTTGCGTTGAATTCGGCTGTCATGATGTAAAGAAAATTCACCATTAACAATAACCCACGGGATGTTGGGTGGAATATGTGGATCTTACTGTGAACCCCTGTTTGTCATAATGTGCTCTTTCATCAGCCAACCCTTCAGAAGAAGGTGACACTCAACCAGAGGGGGACCCTCCCTAGGAACTGCTACTAAATATGAGAGCTTCTAAAATGCAGCAGTCCCCACAAACCACACAGGCTTTGGGGATGTCCCTCAAGCCAGACCAGCAGTTGGTCCCTAGCCCTTGCAAGAGCCTAGATTTCACTGTGATGCTACCTACCAGCTTGCTTCTTTCCCAGCTGGATGGTTTCAAGCCACCCCTCTGGGCTCTCTCTTCAACAATTCTGACCTCATAAAATAGGGCATACCTAGCTTGGTTAATGATCATTTATTCTGCAGATTGGGGCTGTAGAAACCCCCTAGCACAGATTAATGGGTGTCCACTGGACATCAGGTAAACTTCAGCAGTGCAATTATTTGTACCTTCACTTTATATACATTCACTTACACACACAGAGCTGAGAGCTAGAGAGATACATGGGTTAGCTGAGCTCTCCCATAAGCAGGAATGGCCAAAGAATGATTTATAAGTTGCAGAAAGAGAGGCTAGGCTGGGGAGGGGGCGAGGAGAGTAGCTGGGGAGGGAGAGAGAAAGAGAGACAGAGAGAGGCAAACAAGGACCAGTCGTGCCAAAATGAGGCGTGATTTGCTGCTGTATTCCTCTCCTGGCGTATTTTTCCTGGATGCCTCCCGAGCAGGGCTGCTCCGTCACTCCTGTGGTGCGTGTGCTCATGCATAAATTCAGGTCAAGTACAAAACCCTGATTTCTCTATTCATCATAGGAATGGGGAACGTTCTTATCAATACAGAACAAGAAATTGCAACTAATTTGGCTCATGACCTTATTCTTTTATCATTAACAGTTGAAATGGTGTTTGCCTAGCCATTAATGCATTCGGTTCAGTAAACTCAGGCTGTTTGAAATTTTCACTAATCCTTTCCTATTGAGGGCTTCCCCAGACCAGATCGCTTCTGAATAAAACAAAGCAAATGCATGCACAGGTTCCTAAGATTTTTCTGAATCAGACATAATTTACAGGGCACAGCATTCTAAAATGTGATTTCGGGGTTTTTGGTGGGTTTTTTTAAATCACAAATTCCAGAGTACTGGAGAATGAATGAACTGTTTACTGAAAATATGAATTACATGAACTTACCCTATAAAGTGTTCAAGGATTGAGGGCTTTTTTTCCCCAGCGAAAAAATGAACTGATACATAAGAATAAAAGTAGAAAAATGGTTTAACACCAAGCACAAAGATGCTTTTCGAGTGAATCCATCTTTGCTATTTAATTTACATTTTGAGGGGTCATTAGGATGATGAATGACATGGCTGGAGAATAAAACAGACTTCCTGAACAAAAGACGATCTCTGTAGCCTAATAACATTTTATGCCAGCACTTACATTTGTCAGAAGTGGATGCTATTTATCCCTATGATTATTTAAAAATCATTTTTATTGTTCTTTGTGCTGTGTCCTCTTCTGGGAATTTTAATTCAAAGTTTGACACCTACTTATTAACTTCAGTGAAGTATGGAGTACAAAGACCTCTACTCCATAAAGAATTCCACACAGCCATGTTTATACTGCTCGCAGCTGTACACAAATTAGCTCAGTTTGGATTTGTTTCCATCTGAAACAGAACTTCTACTGGAAGAGCCTGTAACCTTTGCTTCCTCCAGGAGGCCAGTGCTCGCTCAGTCTGAACTACACAGGAACTGGCTGAGTTGGCAGAAGGGGAATTTTCCTAATTATCCTGCAACTCTTCTGCATAAATACATCACTTCCATTTCCCTTGCCTCCCTCAACTGCTCCTTCCCAATGACACTGTCATCTGTCGACATACCAAGGCCCCTTCTCCGCTCTCCCAGCCTCCATGTCGACTCCCACACCTCACTATCATTCCAGATTGCTTCTCCCCAAGCCATCTGTTCCCCTGGCTGTGGATCTTCCCATCTCCTCTGTGGACCAGGTTTGTCTCCAGGGTGGGTAGCACCCTTTGGAAATTGAGTGGGAGTCCTAGAAGCATGATAAGGTCCACGCCAGGAACCCTGGAGCTGGGGATTGTGCACGCACAGCGCGCTCGCCAGCCCTCCCTCGCTGCCTGGGACACGGTCGCAGCATCCATCTGCTGGTGTGCGGCCTCGCTTCAAGCCTTGATTGCCACACATCACCCCAGAATGCCAACTCATTTTCCTTGTGACTCATCTTGGAGGTTTTTTTTTATAAAGGGCAAGTGTCTAATCTTTCCCAAGAGGAAAAACAACCCTGATACAGTGAGTCAGAACCTCCAAGCTAGCTGCGTCCCAGGAGATGGCTCTGCAGCCCCCTCGGGGCCCTCCTGGGGTGCATGACCCAGAGCACAGCAGCGTGCATTGCGGGCCCATCTGCCTTCATAGGATGTGCAAGGATTTCTTCATCCTCTCATGCCTGCATCTAGGCTCAAACATCTGCCTACCTCAGATGGTCTTACCTTTTCCAGTAGGCTAGAAATAAAACAACCAGCAACAAAAGCTGAAAGATGAATTCTTGGAAAGTAAAATCCTGATACAAATTTTAAATCTCTTTTATCAAATGATCTTGGCTGTTGATACCTAGAACCCATGTTTTGCAGAGAATCCAGCTTTGAGTTATGGATCTGGATTCATTGGCAATTGAATGAACATGGAACCATCATACCACTGTCATTGACATTTTTAAATGATATCAATAAGGAAGACTATTTCTCTTTGGTCCTTAACTGCTTTAATTTTTTAAATAAAAGTTACAATGATGATTGATGTTAGCTTATACCTAAAGGGGGTAGCTGTGGTATCTACTCCCATGGACACTAATAATAATCAAAAAGGACATTAAAGACTCAAGAAAGCTTAAGGTCAGTGTTTTCACAGTTAGGAGAGGAATACAACTGCGGCCTCGGACACACTGGCAAGACCAGATTGCTTGTGAATCTGGCTACATATGAAATAATAACCCATTTCTTTTGCTGCTTTTTGCAAAATAACCACCAGTTGTTTATTCCCAGTCAACTCTGAGCTTTCCAAAAGTTCAGAATTGCCTTTGCAGAGAACCTCTGACTGTTTTCCTACCATGAGGTAATAATAGAGAAATTTTACAGAGGTGGCTCTCTTCACCCACAGGAAGTGGAAGAAAAATTGATACCCACTCTGCAGTATGTAATGCTTCATTAATATTATTTAATATTGTTGTTATCTAGACACTTATGGAGCTGCTAAGAGGTTGATGAGCATGGCTTAGAAGATATAAACGTGGTCCCTGTTCACAAGCTGAATTTAAATAGCTTGGAGACAGATAGTATAAACATAAAAATTCAGGTAAAGGAAACGATTTCAAGAAAGGAATTCCATGAATCTGCAGAACTCGTTATGGACTGCCTAGGGAAGTGACTGACTTTTTTCAAAAGCATGAATAATAGGTATCTTTGTTAAAGAATACAATCTGGAAAACAGTTTTAGAACTGCACACACTGTGTTTCTCTCACCATGACCAGCTCTGGGACTTTTTTTCTTTCAGCCCTATGAGTTATTGCTTCATTGCCTCTACCCAAGATTCATGGGCTGCCCTGAGTGCAGACTTTATGCAAACAAAGAAAACCTGGTATCTTCTCCAGAGTGATCTGATTTTGTAGACTGAAAGTTGTTTAGCTTTCTCCTTCCTCTGCCCATGTTTAATTCAGATACTTGCAAGATTTTCCATAGACTTAAAAGAGTCAAGGTGTGGGATTACTGCTGAAAAGTGGTATACTCACAGGGTACTATTAAAATAAGAGTGCAAAAACAAAACCTGTTGTCAGGTTTCAGGAATCACCTGTCTTTCACTTGAGAGATGTCCCATTGCCAAATCAAGAATTTAGTGATAGTTTTTCTAATTAATTGATTGAAATGTCTTACATGTTCTTAAATTTACACTTATTATTGATTATTTTTTAGACTGTATCAGTTTTGATAGGCTAGTCTCAGAGAATATGACAATGGAAAGAAATATGTCACTGTTTACTGACAGAACAGAAATTTGTTTACTTTATTTCTACTAAAGTATACTTATCATAAAATTGTCACCAAGTCCAGGCTGGTACTGTTCACCATGAGATAGGCCAATAAATGGAGAGATGAGTTCCAAAGAATATCAACGTAATTCTGAAATCCAGCAGACCAAAATGGTGGACTAGTGTCCCAAAGAACCATCTTACTTGAGTTAGAATTCAGGCTTCTTTTATCCTGAAAGGGCAGGAGGTATGGCTGGTTGCTGCAAACTTCTTGTTGCCTGAATCATTTTTTTTCTTGGCGCTGTCCACGTAGGTCTGGCTGCAATGTTCTTATAAACCTCCAATAAGACAAATGTTATTCTCCATTCTGCAACTTTTTATCTCTGTATGAATCAAAAGTGTTATACCTGTAAAGATCAGAGCATGGAGAATGGGCTGTCGTGTATATTGCTGGTGTTCAGTTGCTCAGTGCTGTTTGATTCTTTGCGACCCCATGGACTGCAGCACACCAGACTTCCCTGTCCTTCACTATCTCTCAGAGTTTACTCACACTTACATCCGTGTCAGCTTTTCCCCCAGTGCTTTGAGGAGTTGGCCAGCAAACCCCAAGCGAGGTGCTCGGGCCACACAGGGGAGGACAACAATTAGAGTTTTTTAGATCTCATCACTAGGGCCTTTGAAGGAGTCCCTGACTTGTTGATGAAAGTGAAAGAAGAGAGTGAAAAAGTTGGCTTAAAGCTCAACATGCAGAAAACTAAGATCATGGCATCCAGTCCCATCACTTCATGACAAATAGATGGGGAAACAGTGGCTGACTTTATTTTCTGGGCTCCAAAATCACTGCAGATGGTGACTGCAGCCATGAAATTAAAAGACACTTACTCCTTGGAAGGAAAGTTATGACCAACCTAGACAGCATATTAAAAAGCAGAGACATTACTTTGCCAACAAAGGTCCATCTAGTCAAGGCTATGGTTTTTCCAGTGGTCATGTATGGATGTGAGAATTGGACTATAAAGAAAGCTGAGCACTTAAGAATTGATGCTTTTGAACTATGGTGTTGGAGAAGACTCTTGAGAGTCCCTTGGACTGCAAGGAGATCCAACTAGTCCATCCTAAAGGAGATCAGTCCTGGGTATTCATTGGAAGGACTGATTTGAAGCTGAAACTCCAGTACTTTGGCCACCTGATGTGAAGAGCTGACTCTGGAAAAGACCCTGATGCTGGGAAAGATTGAGGGCAGGAAGAGAAGGAGACGACAGAGGATGAGATGGTTGGATGGCATCACTGACTCAATGGACGTGGGTTTGGGTAGACTCCAGGAGTTGGTGATGGACAGGGAGGCCTGCCGTGCTGTGGTTCATGGGGTTGCAAAGAGTCGGACACGACTGAGCTACTGAAATGAACTGAACTGAACTGAAAAGATAGGTCGATACAATGGAAGGAACACATCATTGGCTTGGCATTTTTACGCATGATACTGATATCCCCCGGATCATGATCTAATATCACAATCTCAGAGAAATACTCAACCAACAACTCTTTCAGCGGAAATGGCTGATGAATATTCTTCTTTTTGTTAAATCACTGAGGTGGTTATTTTGATCATGCCTAAATGGGCCAGGGCTCTCAGTTGGTCCCTACTCTCCTTTCACCCTATCCTTACATGGCACCTACCATCAGCCAGCTTTGTTCTTTACATGGTTTATTCCATGTGGTTCTCACAGCAACCCTGTGGGATATGTCCTGTTATCTCCATTCTACAAATAGGAAAACTGAGGCAGAGAGAGGTAAAGTTCTTACCACATAATCTCTGAGGGCACCAAGACCCTTACGGTGGGTCCCCAAGGCCAAAACTCTCTTCATAGTAATGTTGAGATAACAGCTATTTGTTGTTGTTTTCCGTTGTGTTGATGGTCACAGTTGGCTTGGAAACAATGGGAGAATAAAACTGCCGCCTTCTTACGGTAAATAACTGCATTCACAGCCATGGGCTCACAGTTTAAAAAAAAAAAAAAAAAAAACCTGCCAGTTTCACTTAAGAATGTCCTTGATGAAAAAGTGAAATTCTTTATTTTATTAGATTTCACAGCTGAATGCATGCCTTTCTAATACTTGCTAAGTGAGGAGCATGTGTAAGGCATTCCTGTCTCCCTCATAGGGTTATGGGTTGAGAAAAACCGCTTCATGGCACAAAAGGAAAATGGAACGCGACTTTACTTTAAAGAATGCCTGAGAGACACCCAGTGGTTCTGAAACGTGGATGTTTGGCAGACAGCTTCTTGAAAATGCATGAAGTGAAACTGTCACTTGCAGGAAAACAATTGACAGTGTTTGTTACTAATGATAAAATTTGAGTTTGCAAGTAAAAATTACAATTTTAGAAAAAACTTGTATCTGCCACTTAGGAGCTTGACAGCTAACATTAAATTACACACTTAACATCTTTTTTGCTGAGACTGGTGGCGATGTAAATAAATGTGATTTCTTGATGTTCTATGATGAAATGTGTTAGCATATGGAAGATCTGTTTAATTCAACCAACCAATATTTTCCAAATTATCAACGCATCCCGTTCCCCATTCACGCATGCGTGTTGTTCATGTGTAGGAGATTTTTCAAAGTGCCAGATAAACCAAGGGCTTTTAATGCAACGGCATTTGAAAACGTCATGGCTGTGATTTCAGAAGTCACCTTACAACTAACCTTTATCATTTCTCAAAACATGGTTGCTGTGATCATAAAAATCTTCGCAACATTGCCTTCAATTAATTGTTGTGTGGAAGTCAACCTTGAAGGAACATCTGCAAAATAAGCAGATTTTGTGAGCCTTTCCTTATCATTAAGGATTTTGTTCAGCTTATCCACGTTTTTAATGTTTTACGGTGGGTCAGAGTGAATTTGTCAAGAAGTGAAATAGAACAGAGCATAGTGTTGTGATGTAAATAGACACTTAGTAGCTAATATTGACTGAGAGTCTGTACTCGGTTGCTCAGGCATGTCTAACTTTTTTGTAACCCCGTGGACTGTATGTAGCCCACCAGGCTCCTCTGCCCATGGGATTTTCCAGGCAAGAATACTAGAATCTGGTGCCATTTCCTACTCCAGGGGATCTTCCTGATCCAGGAATTGAACCCACACCTCTTGTGTCTCCTGCACTGGCAGGCAAGTTCTTTACATTGAGCCACCAGAGTGGGTGGCTACTATGTGCCAGGCATTTTGCAAGGAGATCCAACCAGTCCATCTTAAAGGAAATCAGTCCTGAATATTGGAAGGACTGATGCTGAAGCTGAAACTCCAATACTTTGGCCACCTGACGCAAATAATTGACTCCTTGGAAAAGACCCTAATGCTAGGAAAGACTGAAGGCGGGAGGAGAAAGGGTGACAGAGGATGAGATGGTTAGATGGCGTCACTGACTCAATGGGCATGAGTTTGAGTAAACTCTGGGAGTTGGTGATGGACAAGGAGCCCTGGCGTGCTGCGATTCATGGGGTCGCAAAGAGCTGGACACGACTGAGCGACTGAATTGAACTGAACTGAGACATTGTCTGTGAGGCAGGTGGTCTTACGTTTTACAGGTAAAGAAACAGATACCAAGTGGTTATGTAACTCTCAAATGACAAAGTCAGCACTCAGACTGAGGCCATCAATATCCAGGGGTCACGTTTTTAATTACCTTTCATGGAATTTAACCAATTGGAGGGACAGAGTGGTTTCTTTCTGTAACTGATAATGTTGCGCATAATGCTTCTTACAGTTGCTAATTGACTCTTTTTTTCCTGCAAAAGCTACATTGTTTCTGCTCTTCCCTCCACTTAGGGGAGAAGGCTTCCAGGGTGGTTAGAACCTCTCTCCAGGAGGCTCCTAGTCCCAGAGTGCCAGCCTTTCTCCAAGGTCCTGGCCCAGCCCACATGGTAGCCTGCCCTCTGTGGAGGATGATCAAGGGGGCACCTTCCTCCTTGTTGTCATAATCTAGGAAGTGGTTCTCCAGGAGGTCACAGGGATGGGGGCTAGGGACCTGTGTGAGCAGAAGCATCAGGTCTGGGATGTCAGGGTGCCACCCCCTCACCGAGGCCAACTCTGTGTGTGTGTGGTGGGGAGGGGAGCAGGTACATCCTCCCACTCTCCTCTGCCAACTAGGGAAGTGCCCACACCCCTCGGGCCCGTGCCATCAGGGCGGAAGTCTAGGTTCAGAGAGAGGAGGTATGGGAGGTGAATGCAGATCGCTGGGGAGGTGAACAAGTTGGGTCTGGGAGCTCAAGGCTGCTCAGTGACAAGATGCCAAGTGGAAGCGGAGGGTGGCCAAGACGGGGTCCAAAGGCTGAGGCTGGGAGAGGCCTGGAGGTTTCTCAGCTCTGTTAGGCATAAGAAGTAGCTTTGAAGTCAGGCACACCTGCGGGACCACCAAGTTCACAGTGTATTCATTTCCTAAAAACTTTCTAATGGGGTTCTTGCAGATCTGCCAAGGCATCACCGGAGTTTGGCCCCAGCCAGCATCCCCTCCACTGGCTCCTCTGTGCCTGGGTCACCTGGACCTGGTGAATTCCAAAATACAGGTTCCCTGTTATCCAGCCAGTGCCTCACCGAACGTACACGTTCTTGCTCTTTCTGAATGTTTAGGAATAATGTGAAATTAACTCACAAAGAAGAGCAGAATTTTGAGTTCCTCCACTAGTGACATCAGATTTGCTAATCATATATGATTTTCTGCTCCTGAATCCTCCCATCGAAGTGATCCGCTGTGACAAGGTTCTGGCGTTACCCACGGCTTCGCTGGCTGGGTGGTACATCACTGTGACAAGTTTCTGTCGTTACCCATGGCTTCGCTGGCTGGGTGGTACATCACTGTATACACTGGGATGCCTACCAGGTAACACGGGGTGAGCTGTGTTACTCTGAAGTCCTCTAAAAGGACACACAATGGTAGACCTGCTGGGCTGGAGATAATGGATACAATTGAATACGGTAAGTCCCCCATATACGAATGAGTTCCTTTTTGAGAGTGCGTTCATTAACTCCAGTTTGTTCGTAGGTCCAAAATGTTAGCCCAGGTACCCAGCTAACACAATCAGCTATATCGTACTGTACTGTAATGGGTTTATGATACTTTTCACACAAATAATACATTAAAAAAAAAAAAAAAAACATTTTGACTCATACAGTATAGTACTTTGGAAAGCACAGTAGTATAGTGTCATAGTGGCATCCAGGGGCTGGCATTGACTGAACAGGCAAAAAGAGTCACTGACTGGAGGAGGGAAGGGAGGTGGGAGATGGAAGAGCTGAAGCATCACCAGCAACAGGAGACAGAGGGAGAGATGCAGTTTCACTCACGTCTGATGCTGATGGAACAGACGTTCGCATCTTTGAAAGTTTGCAACTTGGAGGTTCATGTGTAGAGGACTTACTGTGCTCCTTGTTCAGCATTTCTTCTTATTCAGTAAAGTCAGTCCCAGCACTTCCTGGGGACAGATGTTGTCATTTCCAGGGCTGTATTAGCGATATTTTCAGTTGTGGGTTTCTCTGCCGTGGAAAGCCTATCCCAGTCATATTTAATTCCCTCCCATCTGCCCGCACCCACCCTGCAGGCCTACACCTGGCACATGGGCATAGTAGGTGCTGAGTAAATGTTTATTGAGCCAGTGCCTTCTTTTTATGGAATGCCTTTGCTGAGATTGAAGAAGTCCTATAATTTTATCAGCCAAATAAATTCTGTTGGGTATTTTCTGGGAAGATTGCTGATCTCATCCTTTCCAAATTCTGGGCATGTGTTAAATGTATTGACTACAGCTCTCTCTGTACCAACTCCCACAGGGAAGGGGGCCCTTTGTTGGGAAACAGTTCGCCGAGACCCGTGAGCTGGTTGGGGCCAGGTGGGGGTGGCCGGGGCCACCTCTAAGTCCAGAACTAGGAACTTGTATTCAAGATTGGACTGTTGGATCTTGGCATAGCCCCCTTTCTTCTTTCTATAAAGAGACAGCTTCCTACAAAGAGAACACAGCATCCAGCCAGAGAATAGTAACTTTATCCTCTCTGCTTCTTTGATGTTGTTCAGAGGATCCGAGATGCTACTTATTAAAATGCTCAAGTCGCAGGGTCATCGCAGACAGACTCGTGGTTCTCAGAACTCTTCCTGTAGGGCTCACCCACTTCCTGCTTCTGAACTAAAACTCCCAGCCCCCTCTCTCCAGAACTTTCCTAACGAGATAGAAGGCCCCTCCTCCAAGACCTTCCTGCTTCAGGACACACATCCCCTCAGGGCACCACCTGTCAGATCACCCCCTACCCCCTGCCTGGCCCATCTTCCCTTCCAGCCTAACACTGAATTTCAGTCAGTTCCAGCTAATGTTGAGTCTGTTTCCGGCACTGTGCCCTCTCTGTGAACTATGCAGACAAGATTAGCAGATACAATTAGCTGCTTTAAGATTAAAAAAAAAAAATCACAAGGACTCGATTTTAATTATTGCCTTATTGCTTAGGACTGCGTGGAATGTTGGCTTTTTTGATAGTCTGTCTCTGAAGCAGGGAGAGTGTGGGATATGCGTAGACATTAGAAACAGGATTTCTTTTTCTTCCTAAGGAATGAAACCAAGCATGCTTTCAGAAGCTGTGAGAGCCTTCTCATGTGCTGGTAGATCCCATCTGTGCGTTTTTTCAGTGACATGCTTCAAGTACACAAGCTGCAGTCAAAAGACCTAAAAAAAAAAAAAGAGAGAAATGTAAAAAAGAAAGAAAGCGAAATGTGGGTGTTAATGAGAAGGCCCCAGCTTGACAGCTGTGAGGAGGGCTAGTCTCTTTCTCCGTGTGCCCACCTGTCCCGGCAGGGTGGTTAGCACACTCACTTCCTGGGGGGAGCTGGACATTCAGAGGTGTCACCTGGAGTCTGGGGGCCCCAGCGGATGCTTCCCCGTGTTGTGCGTGAGGTTGCGGCGCTCCGCACCCAGCACTGTCCTGGGGAGACCACCAGGAAATTGATGGAAGAAATGGTGAGCCCCTTCTCTGTGTCCTCACTCCTGGGGAGTGGAGGGGGAGCTTGGATGGGAAGAGCAAAGTGTTACCAAAGAACGTTCTGAGCATGAGGGGAAGTCATCTGCAGTAGTGCCTTATCTAGTGTGAAGTGTTAGTCGCTCAGTCGTGTCCAGCTCTTGGGACCCCACAGACTGTAGCCCACCAGGCTCCTCTGTCCATGGAATTCTCCAGGCAAGAATACAGGAGTGGGCTGCCAGGCCCTCCTCCAGGGGATCTTCCCGACCCCAGGATCGAACCCATGTCTCCTCTGTCTCCTGCATGGGCTGGCAGGTTCTTTTCCACTAGTGCCACCTGGGAAGAAACACTCCCTCTCATAGCAGAGAAGCTACTTGACCAGCTTTCATTTTCTCACCTTTCGGCATTCTCTTTCAGTTACTGGGTTTCATTAATATATTATTGGGAGAAGAATTGCTGTAACTTCCATTGAGTGTTTTTACATCTTTATTAGTTTTGGGAGAACTCAGCATCTGATCATCCTAATAGAATCCCCTGCCTTATGAGGCAGACCCACCTGCTGAAACTGAAAATGCTGGATGCTTGATTCTCCAGCCTCCTTTGAAACTGGGGCTTAAGCTCATGATACAGGCTCTGCCAGCTTGATTCATCCCCCTCCAGATACTCAGTTGGAGCCCTGTGGTCCAAGGATGTAGGGAATGCGTGGAGTCCATCCAGCAAGGATGCCTACAGTGGTGACAGTGTCCTCTGGTTTCCAGGCTGCTGTTTCCTTGTAGCACTTTCCAGTGCCCACCACCCAGCGCTCGCCACCCAGCACCTGCCACCCAGCGCCTACCACCCAGCACCTGCCACCCAGCACCCACCACCCAGTGCCCACCACCCAGCACCCACCACCAGTGCCTGCCACCCAGTGCCCGCCACCCAGTGCCTGCTACCCAGTGCCCGCCACCCAGTGCCTGCTACCCAGTGCCCGCTGATAGGGATAGGGCCCATCAATTACAGAGAGGCGTCTTCCCCAGGCCCCAGCCATGCACGCTGTGCACCTTCTGTTTTTAAGGTCGTCAAGCCTAGCTTCCCAGGTCTCGTGCGGGGTCTATAAGAAACCCAATATTCTCTTTAATAAATGCCATTTCAAATTAAGTTCACTAGAGTTGGTTTCTGTTGCTTTCTACCAAAAGCCACATTGAACTAGTTAGCCTCTCTCATAGAATGTGGAAGAACTAATAAAGAGAAATACATAATGTAACTGGTAGGTGGTCATAAAACACTCTGAGTTAGGAGTTTACAATTCACCTATTCCATTTCCAGTCAGTCTAAGATGGAAAAGTAGCTCCCAGGCTTGGCTTTAATATCTTCACAGACCTGTAGTCTTTGTATATTATAGCCAATTTCTGGGAAGATCCAAATGTTGAGGAGATGTACCTTATCTTGCAATTCCACTGCTGAGCACAATGCCTGACACATAGTAAGAGTTCAACAAATACTAGTTGAGTGAATGAACTGTGCACCCATCATTGGCTTTAATTTCCCCTTCAGAAATGTGAGGGATATATAATATCCTTGACTTTTTCAGTGACATCATATGTTCCTCTTCTCTGGGCACCTTTCTAATGAATGGCTTCTGGAACGTAGCACAGGGCACTCTATTTGGCCATAGCAAGGTTGTCGTTTTTCCTGCAAAAAAAATAATAATTTATTAGTCAACTTTGCTTCACTGTCGACTCCCACCAGTAACTCCTAAGTTGTACACACAGGAGGTTGCTTAAGCTCCAGCTCGTATGTTCCTGGAGTTGTATCTTTGGCCCTAAATATAATATTCATTTGTCTCTATTAAATTCCATTCTGTTAGAATGGCCCATCCAGCTTAATGAGCTCTTTCTGAATCTAATTCTGGCATCAAACATATGGAGTATGTGTGGCTAAAATAAGCAATGTGACAGCCAGGACCTTCTGTGCTCATATAAATAATTCTTTGGTTTACTCTTTAATCACTCTTTGTTTCCATAGTTCATTGCTCATGGGTCAAAGCTGCCTGCCCAGTTGTGTGTGTGTCTCTTTTTTTCCTCAAAGGCTTCCAAAGAGTCAACCCAGAGAAGCGCTCCCCATTCCACTAGCTGGGATGGTCCCTGTTGCTGTCTCCGCCAGCACCTGGTGGCTGGCCCGCAGCAATCAGTTCTGCCACTTGTCCTTCCAGCACTCACCTACCCACGGCTCGTGTGACTACCATTCAGCAGCTCATGCAGCTGGAGCCTGAGGTCATCAGTGCCCTGGTGTTCTCAGCAGTGTTGTCAAATTGACTCTCGGCATCTCTTCTTTCTGTTTAATGCTGAAGAAGGTTCCTACAGGACGCTGATTCAAATGCCTGAGAAGCAACATGTGACCTCCCTGTCACCCCTGAGTATCCAGCTGCACAGAAGGCGTAACTCTTGGGCCTTTTGTTTGATTCCGGGTCCTGTGGGGCGTTGATGGTGCTGAATGCTGTCTGTCATGCTCCTGAAGAACGTGTCAGTCTTGAGTCATGTTCAGGTTTGTGTTCAGTGAATGTAGTCGGTTGTGGAGCCAAATTCAGGCAAAGCTCCCCGCTTCACCTTCCCTGACGAAGCCCGGGTTGCTTGCAGCCCTCCCTGGCATTGGCCAGCGTGGAGACTCAGGCTTCTCCCTGCCCACGGGAGGGGCACTACCAGCAGAATGGTCGTGGTGTCTGCAAAGTGAGCAGCCTTCGGATAGCTGGCCATGTGGCTGATCGAATGGCTGATCGTAGGATTCTCCTGACATTCGTAGCCTACTGAGAACTTCTTTCAAAGGACTGGATTCATAGTTATACCAGTCTCCAGATCTGTGTTTGTGCTTTAAAAATGTATGAAATAGACCAAACAAAATAGAAACTGTCGTGGAACTCTGCTTTACTCCATCCCTCATGATCATGGAAAGGTTAAGTGGACTTTTAAAGATGTGTGGATTTTTATGAGCAGATGAACTTGTCAAGACCCTAAAATCCATCCCCAAATGATATCACACACCTTGGATAAAAGTGACAGACCCAGAGTAGAGACTTTGATCTTACCCCTGTCTGTTTTCTGTCTGGGTTATGCAGCCATCATCAGATTCTTTGTATCATAAATCAAAGAAAAGCTACATAAACTAATTCTGCCAGACCACAGTGGGTGAGATGGGGAAGTAGCTAGCCTAGTCAGATGTTACAATAGTAGTGAATTCTCTCTAAGCA